>NW_019957522.1:211203-225737 GCF_002910315.2 Salvelinus sp. IW2-2015 | reverse complement strand
AACATAGAAAAACGAACATAGACAACCCACCCAACTCACGCCCTGACCATACTAAAACAAAGACATAACAAAAGAACTAAGGTCAGAACGTGACACAATTTTTTCGTTTCTAATGTATGCAATTCATAATTAATCACATTAAAATATTACCATTTCTTGTCAAGATTGAAAAAGAAAATATCCTGACACTGTCCATATTTGAAATGTCCAACTAAATCAAAACAATCAGGATTGATGTAAATAATGAATAATTTTTATCAAATGAATGTAGTCTAATAAAGTGTAGTCTGATAAAGTTATTTCAAAAAGGCACAGGGCTCAACAGAGCCCCCTCAAATGGCACAGAGGCCAAGTGAGCCTCATCAATTATCCTCAAAGTACTTACGTCATCATGTATAGTCCCATTTACACAGACAATAACTTTATTTGTACCTTTATTTAAACACTAAATGTTGACCTCTTAAAATCCAGCTGGGGACCTAGCCATGTAACCAGATAAAACCAGGGGTATGTTCAGTTCATGATATGTTTTACTACTTTGTGTGATGCTTTGTACTGAATGACACATTTACCGCAACATTCTTCAACAGTATTTGAGGTCCCCTACATGACCAATAGTATGTGGACACCTGGTCGTCGAACATCTCATTCCAAAATCATTGGCATAAATATGGAGTTGGTCCCCCCTTTGCTGATATCACAGCCTCTAATCTTCTGGGAAGGCTTTCCACTAGATGTTGTAACATCGCTGTGGGGACTTGCTTTCATTCATCCACAAGAGCAATAGTGAGGTCGGAGCACTGATTTGGGGTGATTAGGCCTGGCTCGCATTCGGCTTTCCAATTTATCCCAAAAGTGTTCAATTGGGTTGAGGTCAGGGCTCTGTGCAGGCCAGTCAAGTTCTTCCACACCCATCTCAATAAACCATTTCTGTATGGTCTCTCTTTGTACACGGGGGCATTGTCATGCTGAAACAGGAAAGGATCGTCCCCAAACTTTTGCCACAAAGTTTGAAGAACAGAATCATCTAGAATGTTAGTGTATGCTGTAGCATGAAGATTTCCCTTCAATTTAGCTAAGGGGTCTAGTCTGAACCATGAAAAATAGCCCCAAACCATTATAGCTCCTCCACCATTGGGGCAGGTAGCGTTCTCCTGGCATCCGCCAATCCCAGATTCGTCCGTCGGATTGCCAGATGGTGAAGCGTGATTCATCACTACCAATAGCGGCGAGCTTTACACCACTCCAGCTGATGCTTGGCATTGCACATGGTGATCTTAGGCTTGTGTGCGGCTGTTTGGCCATGGAAACCCATTTCACGAAGCTCCCGACGAACAGTTATTGTGCTGATGTTGCTTCCAGAGGAAGTTTGGAACTTGGTAGTGAGTGTTGCAACCAAGGACAGACCATTTTTCAGCACTCTGCGGTCTTGTTCTGTGAGATTGTGTTGCCTACCACTTCRCCTCTACGCCATTATTGCTCCAAGACGTTTTCACTTCACAATAACAGCAATTATATTTGACCAGGGCAGCTCTAGCAGTGCAGAAATGTAATGAACTGACTTGTTGAAAAGGTGATATCCTATGACGGTGCCATGTTGAAAGTCACTGAGCTTTTCAGTAAGTCAACAGGTTTGGCTGAAATAGCCAAATCCACTAACTTAAAGGGGTGTCCACATACCTTTGTATATACAGTGCATTCAGAAACTATTCAGACCCCTTGACTTTTCCACAGTGTTACATTACAGCCTTATTCTAAAATGTATTAAACCGTTTTTTTCCCCCTTATCGTTCTACACATAATACCCCATAATGACAACAGGTTTTTAGAAATGTTTGCAAATGTATTAAAAATATAAGTAGTCAGACCCTTTGCTATGAGACTCGAAATTGAGCTGAGGTGCATCCTGTTTCCATTGATCATCCTTGAGCTGTTTCTACAACTTAATTGGAGTCCACCTGTGATTGTACATAATTTGGAAAGGCACACACCTGTCTATATAAGGTCCCACAGTTGACAGGGCATGTCAGAGAAAAAAACAGTCCATGAGGTTGAAGGAATTGTCCGTAGAGCTCCGAGACCGAATTGTGTCAAGACCAGATCTGGAGAAGGGTACCAAAACATTTCTGCAGCATTGAAGGTCCCCAAGAACACAGTGGCCTCATCATTCTTAAATGGAAGAAGTTTGTAACCACCAAGACACCTCCTAGAGCTGGCCACCCGGCCAAACTGAGAAATCATTGTGAGGGACATTTAGTGTGAGGGAATTTGATTAAGCCCGCTCGAGTGCCCGGGTGGGTGGAGTTCTCACAGCGTGAAAATTGATTGCATTCATTTTGAAACTGGGCTGCCTCCTGGGTGTGAGGCAGGTGCCCCACTCATTTCGCAAATGCTTTTTTTCCATGGGAAAGTATTTTCTATTTTGAAATTGTGTAACTTCTTTAAAAAATGTGCCCAAATTATTTTACCTCTTCAGGCACTGAAAATCATTGTGCTTCACATACATAGGTGACATACAGTATCTGCTGACAAAATATACTGTCAGTATTTGTTGTCATATAGAGAAAAGGCTTATCTCAGAATATAGAATGAGTCAATATCCGACCATACCATGTATGATATCAGGAGGGAATCCCAAAATTACTTGTGCATGAAAGAAAAATATTGATTTCATATTTGTCAAATTATTATTGAATATGTGCTGAAAACTCAGAAATGCATCAAAAAGCATATCAATATCCAGATATGGACCTCAGCCAAGAGAACCATATCTGGAATCAATATAGTTTCATATCTTTAATGTGCTGAGAAAACACAGACATGCGATGTAAACAGTCAGTATTTGGCAACATTACGAGAGAAAATAAGATGTCACATATCTCAGGATATTGATTGAGTCCATATCCAGCCACAGGGTTCATTTCTAAGGCCAGGGTTCAATCAGATCAAATCAAATCAAGTTTATTTTATATAGCCCTTCGTACATCAGCTAATATCTCGAAGTGCTGTACAGAAACCCAGCCTAAAACCCCAAACAGCAAGCAATGCAGGTGTAGAAGCACGGTGGCTAGGAAAAACTCCCTAGAAAGGCCAAAACCTAGGAAGAAACCTAGAGAGGAACCAGGCTATGAGGGGTGGCCAGTCCTCTTCTGGCTGTGCCGGGTGGAGATTATAACAGAACTATGCCAAGATGTTCAAAATATTCATAAGTGACAAGCATGGTCAAATAATAATCATGAATAATTTTCAGATCAGCGGTAACCCGCATTAGCCAACAAACGCATAGCTTTTCATATGTTTTGTAAACAATGTTTTACAGGTAACGCACTTACACCCCCTAAACAAAGGCAATGAAAAGCTATGTGTTTGACGGCTAACACGGGTTACTGCTGATCTGATTGAATCATGGCCCATCTAAGGGGTATACGACGAATCTAGCTAGATGTACTCTGGCTTTTCTGAAATTAGCTAGCTTCAGTTAGCTTGACATTCCAGCTCAGGCTTCATCCATGTTACGAAGGTAGATATTGAATATGCACCCGTTGCTTACTCAAGCCTGTTCGAGCTGGGCTTGTAACTGCCGTTCATGTTGCACTTGGCTAGTCGAACTGCAAACGATTCATTGAGACAGTACTGAAACATCAATCCATGGGTCGAGTCAGGGCCACATTACATTTTTGCAGAATATTTTGCTAAATATATATCATTGTTTTACTGCAAATTCTGMACACCATGATGCAGAATGGGCTATTAGAAATGCAGTCTTTCTTACGCATCGTTTCTTTGGTGTGCTTATCAATACAATAGTCCCTTTTTCTCCATGCCTATAATAAAATAATTGTATCCTACGAAAGTATCAAATGCATCCTTTCATTACTAAATGTGTTGTGTGATATGTACTTGAATATGACTATTTTTMACACACTTCCTCAAATATGGTCCGGAGAATGAAGGGATGATTGTGCACTCTTTGGGAGAAGAAGGGAATCTAATTTGATTGGTTCTCAAACACTTCATTCAGGTTAATTAGAGTAAGCCCTGAGTTAGCCTGCCACGGAGCAGGTAAGTTCTGAAGGATTTGTTACCGTAGAAATGTACCTGGCTAAAAGGTGAGCCACATTAATGTCACCAGTTGTACTCAGTTGACCAAAGTTACCTCGCTAACTCCTCAAACCAGATTTAAAGTATAGGACTCTGTTGTGAGTAAAAGTTATTGTTTTGGCCAAGTGGATCATAGTTTTGCTCATTTGAATTATTGTTTCGCTCATATGAATCCAAGTTTCATTCAGTKTTCAAGCAATCAAGAAAAACGAAGTGCCATTGAAAATGACTGGTTGCTCATAGCTAGGTAGCTGATTACAGCCCCAGGTGTGAGCCAGGTGTATTAGTCTTCCCTGCTGGATGCTGTAAAACTGTATGAAGAGTCTCAGTCTTTGACTAAGGCTGGTAAAGGAAAGATGTATTAAATACACAAAAAAAATATTCAAGGGCTTAGTAAATATTGCTCCATGGAATCAATCATTTTCTCATAATAATGGTTTTACTTCAATATTTGAATACCTTCAAAAAGCATACAGAACCATTCCGAAATGTTCATACAATTTAAGATACTGCTAAATCTGAATGATTAGTTGTGAATATTACCAACTTCTTAAAAATGTTTGAATAACATTCTGCATCTGTCACATATTTGTTCGGGCATAACATTTGCGTGGAACTTAACTGCATGTGCGTTAAGAGGACAAGACCGGGCAAAATCCCTCTCACTCTTATGCTTTGAACACACCGACTGCATCATTGCATCAATGCCGCATAATATTTTGCTCAGCTGCACAACTATACCGAATGCAGGTATCTACACGTGTTGCAGACGGTCGCATGCGGTTGGAGACATGGAGAAGAGAATACTTTTCGCAGTATTGTCAAAACTGTGACAACTGCTTAATTTCTGCATTTTGTCAGAACAGTGAAGATGGTGGAAAACTGTACTATTTGTATGGACCCTAGGTTACCTTTTCCCATTATTATCATACTAACTGTATTTGGTTTAACCTCAATTAGAGCTCCTGCTCACCTGATGTACTATGCCAGGTGTGTATAATACTGATGTTAATGGGTGAGGGAAGGGGTTAATCTTCTTTAGGGATAGGCATCCCGTCAACGAGGCAGTTGAAAACCATGCAGCGGCGCCGTTTGTCACGATCACAGATTTTAGAGAAACAACAAATGTCGGTATATATAAGTGTCTTATATCAGCTGAAAGCTTCAATTCTTGTTAATATAACTACACTGTCCAATTTACAGTAGCTACTACTGCGAAAAAATGCCATGCTATTGTTTGAGAGCTCCTAATAACAAACACTTTTTTCACCGCTATAGTTTTGATAAATTCACCTCTGATGGTGAAATGTGCACTTACATTCTGAAATCTTGCTCTGATTTATCATCCCAAGGGTCCCCGAGATAACACAAATTGTCGTTTTGTTAGATCAATCATTCTTCATATCCTAAAAAGGTTCATTTAGCATGCACGATCGATTTTGTATTTCCACTCGATAAATTTCAAAAGAAAGCAATCTGAAAATCTAACCCTAAACGTTGTTTCAACCAGTCAAATTACATTTGTATTTATTCCTCAGAGATCCTAGAACGTAACCAGACTTCACTATATCATTAGGAGTGTGTATATCCTAAAGGACACCAAATTTGGTCAGAGAGAGAGATGCCTTCATGGCGCGCCAATGACACGGGCGGTCTTCACTTGATTGTAACTTTATCAAATAAGCACCAATCGGGGTCAAACAAAGCTAGCTAGATAGCCAATGAGCTGGGCTTTATGGGAGTTTGCAGAAACCGTGTATTTTGCTGCTAACCTTTTGCGACAGCAAGCCTTTTCCTTTTGGACAAAAATTGCAAGAATACGGAGAGTTTGGGTGTATTTCAAATGTTGCACTTACAATATGGCTACTAATACTGGAAAAGCTAAATCAACGTCCAAGTGTACAGATTTGACGATATTCTTGCAGAAAAATGTAATGTAAATGTGTCCTTCACAATTTGCCCAAATGTACCTGGGTGACTTCACACTAAATGTCATTTAGCTGGCTCATACTTCAAGTTATCTGGCTGAAACGTTGCACATACACTGCTGCCTTCTTCTGGACACCATCGTAATTACAACCAGAGTGGTGGCTAGATTTGGGACCTTTCTGTTGCACTTCAAAGATGGTGGTAGAAAAAAAATACAAAAAAACGTWGTTTTTTTTCTTTGTATTTACTTCTACCAGATCAATTGTGTTATATTCTCCTACATTCAATTCACATTTCCACAAACTTCAAAGTGTTTCCTTTCAAATGGTACCAAGAATATGCATATCCTTGCTTCAGGGCCTGAGCTACAGACAGTTAGATTTGTGTATCAAATTGTGTCATTTTAGGCTCCCTAACACAAAAGGTTATTTTAAGAACCATCGTTGTCCATAAAATTGCATTTTTCCCWAAATTTTTTGTCTCATTGTCTCTCTTCATTTGGAAGTAATATTAAGTGACATTTGGGAGTAAAGACCACACCATTATTAACCCTTTCATTCGTGAGTTCCAAATATCTCTAACGGTCGCCCCAGAGTGAGTTTTTTTATGCACGTGATGTTAGAACGTTCTCTCCATTGCAGAATGTGATTGTTACACAACAGTACATTTAATCCACGCTGCCCTCAAACCAAGCCTGTTTTTATTTATAGGCTGTTTTCATCTTGTCAATTTCTAACAAGTTTTTCATTTTCTAAGCACAGTTTGAATTTTGTGTTCCGCCTCATTCATTCACATCAAAGTAGTCATTTTTAACTTTTGCGGGCCAATACATTTTTTTTTTTACATTTCTGACTTGGACAAAATTCCCCAAACACTTCCCAATTGTTTGTGCAGTTCAAGTCGGCAGACATTGGCTCATCTCCCGTCCTGCACACACACACACACACACACACACACACGTGTTCACATTTTCCGTCTGTTGCCTGCATCGCAGTCATAGTTGTTTTCGTTACCAATAACAACTTTGGAAATGTGTGCGTTTCTATCAAAGTAAGTGCCTTATTACGTTAGAAGTTTCTTTATGTCGTGTTATGTCGTTTCTACTGTAGCATAATATTTGTGTGTATAGTCCTTATAACCGTGGACATGTGAGGTAACGTTACTCATTTCATAACCTTTATGGTGTTATACTCAATGCTTAGGTAGTTAGCTACATTCTTCTATTAGCTCTGGAAAACAATGCTAATTGCTTCAGAGAACTATTAGCATGTGTTGTATTTTGAAGCTACCCTGGCCTTATGACTCCCAAGTGGCGCAGCTGTTTAAGGCACAGCGTCTCAGTGCAAGAGGCATCACTACAGACACCCAGGCTCAAATCCAGACTGCATTTCTATCAAAGTAAGTGCCTTATTACGTTACAATAGTTTCTGTATATTTTTGTATTTCACCTTTATTTAACCAGGTAGGCTAGTTGAGAACAAGTTCTCATTCACAACAGCGACCTGGCCAAGATGAAGCAAAGCAGTGCGACACAAACACAGAGTTACACATGGAATAAACAAGCGTACAGTCAATAACACAATAGAAAAAAAATAACGTTTATATACAGTGTGTGCACACTGGAGTGATAGATGTGCAGATGATGTGCAAGTAGAAATACTGGTGTGCAAAAGAGCAGAAAAGTAAATAAAAACAAAATGGGGATGAGGTAGGTAGATTGGGTGGGCTATTTACAGATGGACTATGTACAGCTGCACCGATTGGTTAGCTGCTCAGATAGCTGATGTTTAAAATTAGTGAGGGAAATATAAGTCTCCAGCTTCACCAATTTTTGCAATTCGCTACAGTCATTGGCAGCAGAGAAAAGGAAGGAAAGGCGGTCAAAGAAGGTGTTGGCTTTGGGGATGACCAGTGAGATATACCTGCTGGAGCACGTGCTACGGGTGGGTGTTGTTATCGTGACCAGTGAGCTGAGATAAGGCGGAGCATTACCTAGCAAAGACTTCTAGATGACCTGGAGCCAGTGGGTCTGGTGACGAATATGTAGCGAGGGCCAGCCGATTAGAGCATACAGGTCGCAGTGGTGGGTGGTATATGGGGCTTTGGTGACAAAACGGATGGCACTGCGATAGACTGCATCCAGTTTGCTGAGTGTTATACCGTTTCTACTGTAGTTCACTGTGTATGGAGCATAATATATTTGTGTATATTCCTTATAACCGCGGACACACAAGGTACCGTTACTAATTTCATAACCTTTATGGTGCTATATTCAATCGTGCTTATGTAGCTAGCTACATTCTTCTATTAGCTCTGTAAAACAAGGCTAATTGCGTCAGAAGTATTGGCTTGTTGTAATTTGAAGCAACTCTGGAAAAATATCTTCTTGTACCACTTAGTCGTTTTCTGAGTGGATTCCACAAAGCTGTTTATCATGTCCGCCTTATCCACTGCCCCCATTTTAAGATTATAGTCAAGCACGCAGTCTGGTTTGATTTCTCTCCCCTCAGGTGGTCCACCTTCCCTGTGGCCGTAGTGGTTGCTGTATTGACAATGGCGAGGTCATGATGTCTCGTTGGTCGGCCACTTTACTGCCAGCTGTTGACATTTCTTATTTTGTATAACGGGTCATTTAGGATGGCAGTAGCATTGTTGATGAAATGCAGTCATCGCAGCAGAACTAGGAAGCGGTCTTGGGAAAAGAGGGTGGCAAAGAAGGGAGTTGCAAACATAGGATCTGTGCTCCAGTATTCTCTTATGGAGTTATTTACTATCCCCATGAGGACTGTCACCAGGAAGGTATACATTTCACTAATTGTGGTTGTCCCCCCACTCCTGGCTCTCTCTTCTCCTGTAGCTCCAAGGCATAGCGAATGGTTTCTACTATGTCTCCCATCAGCTCCTCTGTCAGAAACAACTTGAAGCACTCTGCCTCAGATTGAAATGATAAGGGGCGTTACACTCCAGACTGGGACTCATCAAAGCAAACATCAGGGCCAGGAGAGGTGAAATGGCTGTCAGCGTTCCAGCTACCACAGAACTCCTGTACTTCATCCACTGTTGGTCTGCCTCCATCACACCAGCATCTTCAAAGGGAACTGGGACTTTGTCAGTCGACAAGGGGTCCTCAGATTCAGGGTTCTCAATGGCTGGGGGGCAGCTCCTCACTGTCACTGTCAGAATCTGCTTCCTGACTTAAGTTACTTCCGGCGCCGACCGAGATGGCCGCCTCGCTTCGCGTTCCTTGGAAAATATGCAGTATTTTGTTTTTTAATGTGTTATTCCTTACATTGGTACCCCAGGTAATCTTAGGTTTCATTACATACAGTCGGGAGGAACTACTGAATATAAGAGCAACGTCAACTCACCATCGTTCCAACCAGGAATATGACTTTCCCGAAACGGATCCAGTGTTTTGCCTTCCACCCAATACAATGGATCTGATCCCAGCCGGCGACCCTATGCGACGCCGTAAAAGGGGCAAACGTAGCGGTCTCCTGGTCAGGCTTCGGAGACGGGCACATCGCGCTCCACTCCCTAGCATCTACTACTCGCCAATGTCCAGTCTCTTGACAATAAGGTTGATGAAATCCGAGCAAGGGTAACATTCCAGAGAGACATCAGAGATTGTAACGTTCTCTGCTTCACGGAAACATGGCTAACTCAAGGACGCTAACGGAGTCGGTGCAGCCAGCTGGTTTCTTCACGCATCGCGCCGACAGAAACATACATCTTTCTGGTAAGAAGAGGGGCGGGGGTGTATGCCTTATGATTAACGAGACGTGGTGTGATCATAACAACATACAGGAACTCAAGTCTTCTGTTTACCTGATCTAGAACTCCTCACAATCAAATGTCGACGCATATCTACCAAGGGAATTCTCTTCGATTTATAATCACAGCCGTATATATTCCCCCCCAAGCATACACATCGATGGCCCTGAACGAACTTTATCTGACTCTTTGTAAACTGGAAACCACACACCCTGAGGCTGCATTCATCGTAGCTGGGATTTAACAAGGCTAATCTGAAAACAAAACTCCCTAAATTCTATCAGCATATCGATTGTGCTACCAGGGCTGGTAAAACCTTGGATCATTGTTATACTAACTTCCGCGACGCATATAAGGCCCTCCCCGCCCTCCTTTCGGAAAAGCTGACCACGACTCCATTTTGTTGCTTCCAGCCTACAAACAGAAACTAAAACAACAAGCTCCCTCGCCCAGGTCTGTTCAACGCTGGTCCGACCAATCTGATTCCACGCTTCAAGACTGCTTCGATCACGCGGATTGGAATATGTTCCGCATTGCGTCCAACAACAACATTGACGAGATATGCTGATTCGGTGAGCGAGTTCATTAGAAAGTGCATTGACGATGTCGTACCCACAGCAACGATTAAAACATTCCCAAACCAGAAACCGTGGATTGACGGCAGCATCGTGTGAAACTGAAAGCGCGAACCACTGCTTTTAACCAGGGCAAGGTGACCGGAAACATGACCGAATACAAACAGTGTAGCTATTCTCTCCGCAAGGCAATCAAACAAGCTAAGTCCCAGTACAGAGACAAAATAGAGTCGCAATTCAACAGCTCAGACACAAGAGGTATGTGGCAGGGTCTACAGTCAATCACGGATTACAAAAAGAAAACCAGCCCCGTCGCGGACCAGGATGTCTTGCTCCCAGACAGGCTTAATAACTTTTTTTGCTCGCTTTGAGGACAATACAGTGCCACTGACACGGCCCGCTACCAAAACCTGCGGCTCTCCTTCACTGCAGCCGAGGTGAGTAAAACATTTAAACGTGTTAACCCTCGCAAGGCTGCAGGCCCAGACGGCATTCCAGCCGCGTCCTCAGAGCATGCGCAGACCAGCTGGCTGGTGTGTTTACGGACATATTCAATCAATCCTTATCCCAGTCTGCTGTTCCCACATGCTTCAAGAGGGCAACCATTGTTCCTGTTCCCAAGAAGGCTAAGGTAACTGAGCTAAACGACTACCGCCCCGTAGCACTCACTTCCGTCATCATGAAGTGCTTTGAGAGACTAGTCAAGGACCATATCACTCCACCCTACCGGACACCCTAGACCCACTCCAATTTGCTTACCGACCCAATAGGTCCACAGACGACGCAATCGCAACCACACTGCACACTGCCCTAACCCATCTGGACAAGAGGAATACCTATGTGAGAATGCTGTTCATCGACTACAGCTCAGCATTTAACACCATAGTACCCTCCAAACTCGTCATCAAGCTCGAGACCCTGGGGCTCGACCCCGCCCTGTGCAACTGGGTCCTGGACTTCCTGACGGGCCGCCCCCAGGTGGTGAGGGTAGGTAAACATCTCCACCCCGCTGATCCTCAACACTGGGGCCCCACAAGGGTGCGTTCTGAGCCTCTCCTGTACTCCCTGTTCACCCACGACTGCGTGGCCATGCACGCCTCCAACTCAATCATCAAGTTTGCGGATGACACTACAGTGGTAGGCTTGATTACCAACAACGACGAGACGGCCTACAGGGAGAGGTGAGGGCCCTCGGAATGTGGTGTCAGGAAAATAACCTCACACTCAACGTCAACAAAACAAAGGAGATGATTGTGGACTTCAGGAAACAGCAGAGGGAGCACCCCCCTATCCACATCGACGGGTCAGTAGTGGAGAAGGTGGAAAGTTTTAAGTTCCTTGGTGTACACATCACGGACAAACTGAATTGGTCCACCCACACAGACAGCATTGTGAAGAAGGCGCAGCAGCGCCTCTTCAACCTCAGGAGGCTGAAGAAATTCGGCTTGTCACCAAAAGCACTCACAAACTTCTACAGATGCACAATCGAGAGCATCCTGTCGGGCTGTATCACCGCCGGTACGGCAACTGCTCCGCCCACAACCGTAAGGCTCTCCAGAGGTAGTGAGGTCTGCACAACGCATCACCGGGGGCAAACTACCTGCCCTCCAGGACACCTACACCACCCGATGTCACAGGAAGGCCATAAAGATCATCAAGGACAACAACCACCCAAGCCACTGCCTGTTCACCCCGCTATCATCCAGAAGGCGAGGTCAGTACAGGTGCATCAAAGCAGGGACCGAGAGACTGAAAAACAGCTTCTATCTCAAGGCCATCAGACTGTTAAACAGCCACCACTAACATTTAGCGGCCGCTGCCAACATACTGACTCAACTCCAGCCACTTTAATAATGGGAATTGATGGAAATTATGTAAAAATGTACCACTAGCCACTTTAAACAATGCCACTAATAATAATGTTTACATACCCTACATTACTCATCTCATCATCTATACTGTACTCTATATCATCTACTGAATCTTGCCATCTTTATGTAATACATGTATCACTAGCACTTTAAACTATGCCACTTTATGTTTACATACCCTACATTACTCATCTCATATGTATATACTGTACTCATACCATCTACTGCATCTTGCCTATCCGTTCTGTACCATCACTCATTCATATATCTTTATGTACATATTCTTTATCCCTTTACACTTGTGTGTATAAGGTAGTAGTTGTGGAATTGTTAGGTTAGATTACTTGTTGGTTATTACTGCATTGTCGGAACTAGAGGCACAAGCATTTCGCTACACTCGCATTAACATCTGGTAACCATGTGTATGTGACAAATAAAATTTGATTTGATTGTCAGAATCTGCTTCCTGACTTTCATACTCAGACTATTTGTCAGAATTTTTTTAAATATCCATAATTTCCGCATTTGTGAGTTGTCTCTTTTTTGAAAGTCATTGCGAATGCTACAGCTTAGCTCACTAGCTACATACATAAACAACACTGAATGGCTCAGTGGGAGTGGGAGTGAAAGGTTGCGTGATTGACTGCTGGCACAAGCCATTTCTATCATTAAATCACTATCAGAAAATGTTTTGGTCTGGTAATTATTGATATTTACTGTTTTATTCACATGTTTTCAAGTAAGGGTGATAAATCATGCATTTCGATTCTTGCATAGATTGTAATCGGCACATAGTATGTGTGTAAAATACTTTTTTGAAGGTTGTACTGATTATGATGAGCTAAGCTAATTCCAGCTATGTGTGTGGAGCCATGTTTGTTGACATACAATGCATTATGGGTTTCACGTAATCGTCTGTTGGACCAAAGATGCTATAACAAAATGAGGTGAGTAAGGGTTCACTTCTTTTTTAAGAACTTCAGGAAGTGAATGGTGGGATATGAACGATGTAAATGACACCCTTTCAAAATACATTCTATAAACAGACCCAACATATCTTGTATTCTCTTATCTTTGGTTTCTGTGAGGGGAAAAAGCATGGCTGCGCGCTGAAACTAATAATCGTCGGATTACTTTCGATTTCTATAAAGTGTTTTACTCAATAATTTTGATCAATGGTGAGCTCACCCGTGATGTAATTAATTATAAATAGTAATTGCTATTAGCTAATTCATATTGTAGTTTGTCAGCCGAATGTTATACCAATATGACTGCTTGTGTTGCATCAATCCTTCCTCAGTTAGCGCTAGTGTCACGCCCTGACCTTAGAGATCCTTATTATTCTCTATGTTTGGTTAGGTCAGGGTGTGACTCGGGTGGGAAATTCTATGTTTTCTGTTTCTTTGATTTTGGCCGAGTGTGGTTCCCAATCAGAGGCAGTTGTCTATCGTTGTCTCTGATTGGGGATAATACTTAGGCAGCCCTTTTTCCCACCATTAGGCTGTGGGATCTTGTTTTCTGTTTAGTTACTGTTGCTTGACAGAACTGTGCGTTTTAGATTTTGTTATTTTGTGAGTGTTTTTTGAATTAAAATCATGAACACTTTCCAAGCTGCGCTTTGGTCTACTCTTTCTACCACCAACGAGAGCCGTTATAGCTAGGACAAATGTAGCCTACATTTTTCCAGTTTGGATGATTGTGATATGCTATAGATACTTCTGTGAATATCTGAACATCGCATCCAAAAATAAACTGACCACATTCTGGACATAACTTTGTAAGGACTGTGTTTGTGTAAATAGTTTCAGAAAGAAGTGTGGCCAGCTCAAATGCTGTTTGTTGCGTCATTCGAAACTGGCTGTTCCAAATAAGCGTTCTAAATAAGCGTTCTAATCACACGGGTGTGATCGTACGCTTCAGGGACCACTGTAGAATGATCACACCCGTGTGATGGTGTTTGTGAAAGGGTTCAAATAGATTTTGGGGGAGAAAATCTCGCTCATTTTTCAAAATAAAAGCTTGAAACTATGTCTAAAGCCTGGTCACAGCCTGAGGAAGCCATTGGAAAAGGAATCTGGTTGATAAAGAGAGAGATATTTCTCAGGTCCAGATGCTAGAATATGCATATAATTGACAGATTAGGATAGAAACACTCTAAGTTTCCAAAACTGTCAAAATATTGTCTGTGAGTATAACAGAACTGATTTTGCAGGCAAAAACCTGAGGAAAAGTGCCTTCTTTTTTTTATCCCTGTTTGTTGCCTGCCCCTCCATTTAAAGTCGGG
>NW_019957522.1:44244-205474 GCF_002910315.2 Salvelinus sp. IW2-2015 | reverse complement strand
CCAGGTTGCGACAGCAAATGAAAGATACACTAGTTCTTAATGCAATCGCTGTGTTAGATTTGTAAAAATAACTTTAGTACGACATACAGCTTATGTAATAGCGAGACAGCGCCCGCAATAAGGGCGGAAAATAGGACTAAACATTTCCACAGAAATACGAAATAACATCATAAATGGTTCCTACTTTTGCTGAGCTTCCATCAGAATCTTGTACAAGGAGTCCTTGGTCCAGAATAATCGTTGTTTGGTTTTAGAATGTCCTCTTCTCCTGTCGAATTAGCAACCATAGCTAGCCATGTGGCGCAAACGTGCCCAACTTCACCTGACACAAAGAAAAGAAAACTCCAAAACTTCCGATAAACGTTGAATAATCTGATAAAACTATATTGAAAAAACATACTTTACGATGATATTATCACATGTACCAAATCAAATCAATTAGCCGTCTATACCGAACGCTTTTCAGAAGCCAATGCTGATGTCCTTCCCGCGCCTTGGTAGACAAAGGAATTTGTGGTCACGTCATTCCAAGAGCTCTTGTTCGACCTCAGATCAAGCTAGACACCCCATTCCACCTCCCACTGCCTGTTGACATCTAGTGGAAGGCGTATGAAGTGCATGTATCCATAGATTTCAAGCAATTGAATAGGAAGCCCTGGAACAGAGCCTCTATTTCAGATTTTTCACTTCCTGGCAGGAAGTTGCTGCAAAATGAGTTCTGTTTTACTCACAGATATAATTCAAATGGTTTTAGAAACTTGAGTGTTTTCTATCCAATAGTAATAATAATATGCATATTGTACCATCTAGAATAGAGTACGAGGCAGTTTAATTTGGGCACGATTTTTTACAAAGTGAAACACGCCCCCTATTAACAAAAGTTAAACAAAAACCTGTCAAGTGAGAGCCGCCCACCAAAACTCATGGACCAGGCAAGGAGGGCATTAATCAGAGGCAACAAAGAGACCAAAGATAACCCTGAAGGAGCAACGAAGCTCGACAACAGAAATTGGAGTATCTGTCCATTGGACCTTTACGGAGGTTTGGTCAGAAAAAAAACATTGCTTAACTTCTTTCAGCTAGGGGGCAGAATTTTATGTTTGGAAAAATAACGTTCCCAAGGTAAACGGACTATTTCTCAGGTCCAGATGCTAGAATATGCATATAATTGACAGATTAGATAGAAATTTTTTAGTAAAGTTTATGATGAGTTATTTGATTAGATTAGGTGACTGTCCAAAATATCTCCAGATAATTTGGTGAATCGATGCTACATATTCACAACATATAACCACGGTTTGCAGCTCAAAATATGCAAATTTTGGAACAAAACATAAGTGTATTGTGTAACATGATGTTATAAGACTGTCATCTGATGAAGTTGGTCAAGGTTAGTGATTAATTTTATATCTTTTGCTGGTTTTTGCGAATGCTATCTATGCGGTGAATAAATGTGGTTGTGTGTTTGGCTATTGTGGTRAGCTAATATAATGCTATATTGTGTTTTCGCTGTAAAACACTTAAAAAATCTGAAATATTGGCTGGATACACAAGATGTTTATCTTTCATTTTCTGTACACCATGTATTTTTCAAAAAATTTCTTTGCTGAGTATTTAGGTATTTCACGTTGCTCTCTGTAATTATTCTGGCTGCTTTGGTGATATTTTTGATGGTAGCTGCAATGTAAAACTATGATTTATACCTCAAATATGCACATTTTCGAACAAAACATACATTTATTGTATAACATGTTATAAGACTGTCATCTGATGAAGTTGTTTCTTGGTTAGTGACTAATTATGTCTCTATTTGGTCGGTTTTGTGATAGCTACCTATGCGGCAGAAAAATTGTGAAAATATGCGGTTGAGTCTTTTTCTATTGGTGGTTAGCTAATAGAAATACATATTGTGTTTTCGCTGTAAAACATTTTAAAAATCGGAAATGATGGCTGGATTCACAAGATGTTTATCTTTCATTTGCTGTATTGGACTTGTGATTTCATGAAAATTATATTATATCCCTGTCGCGTTAGGCTAGGCTATGCTAGTCAGCTTTTTTGATGAGGAGGATCCCGGATCGGTAGAGGTTTATCGAACAAAGCGGTAGAGGTTATCGAACAAAACATACATGTATTGTGTAACATGAAGTCCTATGAGTGCCATCTGATCATCAAAGGTTAGTGATTAAATCTCTATTTCTGCTTTTTGACTCCTCTCTTTGGTTGGAAAATGGCTGTATGTTTTTCTGTGAATAGGCGCTGACCTAACATAGTCGTGTGGTGTGCTTTCGTCGTAAAGCCTTTTTGAAATCGACATGACAGAGATAACACTGAATGCCCCAATAATCAGTGAGGCATCTTGAAGCAGATGTGTGGATGTTTATTTACCACCACAGACAGATGCTGGCACTAAGACTGCACTCAGTCAGCTGTATAAGGAAATAAACAAACAGGACACCACTCACCCAAAGGCAGTGCTCCTAGTGGCCAGAGACTTTAATGCAGGGAATCTTAAATAAGTTCTACCAAATTTGAAATGTGCAACCAGAGGGAAGAAATTCTAGATCACCTGTACTCCACACACAGATGTGTACAAAGCTTTCCCTCACCCTCCATTTGGTAAATCCGACCACAACTCTATCCTCCTGATTCCTGCTTACAAGCAAAAATTAAAGCAGGAGGCACAAGTGACTCGGTCTATAAAAAAGTGATCAGATGAAGCAGATGCTAAACTACAGGACTGTTTTGCTATCACGGACTGGAACATGTTCCGGGATTCTTCCAATGGCATTGAGGAGTACACCACATCAGTCACTGGCTTTATCAATAAGTGCTTCGAGGACGTCATCCCCACAGTGACTATGTACATACCCCAACCGGAAGCCATGGATTACAGGCAACATTCGCACTGAGTTAACCTGTTATGGCTGCAGCCCGACGTCAGCCCGACGCCGGTACACCTATGACAACATCCAGCTCAAGTGCACGGCGCGAAATTCAAAATCTATTTTTTTTAAAATATTTAACTTTCACACATAACAGTCCAATACAGCATTTGAAAGATAAACATCTTGTCAATCCAGCCAACATGTCCGAATTTTTAAATGTTTTACAGAGAAAACACCACATATATTTATGTTAGCTCACCACCAAATAAAAAGGAGGACAGACATTTTTCACAGCACAAGTAGGATGCAAGTAGCATGCACAAGCCAACCTAACTAACTAGAACCAACCTAAATAACCTAGAAAAAACTACCTCAGATGACAGTCCTATAACATGTTACACAATAAATCTATGTTTTGTTAAAAAAATGTGCATATTTAGCTATAAATCAGTTTTACATTACTGCTACCATCATAGCTACAGTCAGAAATCGCACGGGAGTAGCCAGAGAAAATACAGACACCAACGTCAACTACTAATTACACATCATAAAACATTTCAGAGAAATAGGTGGATAGCTAATGAAAAGAGAAAGATCTTGTGAATATAGCCAATATTTCCGATTTTGAAGTGTTTTACAGCGAAAACACAATATATCGTCATATTAGCTACTATACAATAGCTAACATCACAACAGCATTGACTCAAGGCAAACGGTGCATAGCACAGTTCGACAGATATATGAAAAAGCATCCAAATTGGGTCCTTATCTTTGTTGATCTTCCATCAGAATGTTCTCCAAGGGGTCCTTTGTTCAGAAATGTCTTTATTTCGATCCAGAACGAACAATTTCCCTCTTGAATTAGCAAGCACACTGGCAGTGCGACGCTAACCTCTCCATCTTGAAAAAATTATTGCGTCGCATCACGTCTAAAGTCCAGAATACATTTCAATAATATAATTAAACTATATTGAAATAACATACTTTAGGATGATATTGTGACATGTATCAAATMAAATCGAAGCCAGAGATCATATTCACCTTTACAGAGTGTTTTCCAGGAGCCGAGTCCAGGTCCTACTTCGCGCCCAGAAAGAAAAAGAAACTGCGCAACACTCACTCCAAGAGGTTGTGTTCAAATACAGGACGAGATAATCAAGTGATTTCTTCTCTCACTTCCGCATGACACCCAGAGGAAGGCGTATGACGTGTTTCTACAGTCCTAAGTGACATGCCCTTTTATAGACAAGGGCTTGAAGAGCGACATCGATTTTGGAAATCTCACTTCCGGATAGGAAATGGTCTGTAAAAATAGTTCTGTTCCACTTAGAGAAATAATTAAAACGGTTTTAGAAACTAGAGACTGTTTTCTATCCAATAGTAATAATAATATGCATATTGTAAGAGCAAAAATTGATTAAGAGGCCGTTTGAAAATTTGCACATATTTTCCAGTTTTTCAATACGCCCCCTGCAGCCATAACAAGTTAAAGGGCAGAGCTGCCGCTTTCAAGGTGCGGGACTCTAACCTGGAAGCGTACAAGAAATCCTGCTTTGTCCTGCGATGAACCATCAAACAGGCAAAGCGTCAATACAGGGCTAAGATTGAATCATACTACACCGGCTCCGATGCTTGTCTTATGTGGCAGGGCTTGCAAACTATTACAGACTACAAAGGGAAGCACAGCCGCGAGCTGCCCAGTGACACGAGCCTACCAGACGACCTAAATCACTTCTATGCTCTCTTCAAGGCAAGCAACACTGAGGCATGCATGAGAGACGTGCATCAGCTGTTCCAGACGACTGTGTGATCACTCTCTGCAGCTGACGTGAGTAAGATCTTTAAACAGGTCAACATACATAAGGATGCGGGGCCAGACGGATTACCAGGAYGTGTGCTGACCAGCTGGCAGGTGTCTTCACTGACATTTTCCACATGTCCCTGATTGAGTCTGTAATATCGACATGTTTCAAGCAGACCACCATAGTCCCTGTGCCCAAGAACACAAAGGCAACTTGCCTAAATGACTACAGACCTGTAACACCCACGTCCGTAGTCAGAAAGTGCTTTGAGAGGTTGGTAATGGCTCGCATCAACAACATTATCCCAGAAACCCTAGACCCACTCCAAGTTGAATACCGCCCAAACAGATCCACAGATGATGCAATCTCTATTGCACTCCACACTGCCCTTTACCACCTGGACAAAAGGAATACTTATGTGAGAATGCTATTCATTGACTACAGCTCAGCATTCAACACCATAGTACTCTCAAAGCTCATCACTAAGCTAAGGATCCTGGGACAAAACTCCTCCCTCTGCAACTGGATCCTGAACTTCCTGACGGGCCACCCCAAGGTGGTCAGGGTAGGTAGCAACACATGCTGATCCTCAACACTGGAGCTCCCCAGGGGTGCGTGCTCAGTCCCCTCCTGTACTCTCTTCACCCACAACTGCATGGTCAGGTACGACTCCAAAACCATAATTAAGTTTGCAGACGAAACAACAGCCGGATCATTGACAACGACGAGACAGCCTATAGGGAGGAGGTCAGAGACCTGGCCGGGTGGTGCCAGAATAACAACCTATCCCTCAAAGTAACCAAGACTAAGGAGATGATTGTGGACTACAGGAAAAGGAGGACTGATCATGCCCCCATTCTCATCGACGGGGTTGTAGTGGAGCAGGTTGAGAGCTTCAAGTTTCTTGGTGTCCACATCAACAACAAACTAGAATGGTCCAAACACACCAGGACAGTTGTGAAGAGGGCACGACAAAGCCTATTCCCCTTCAGGAAACTAAAGATTTTGCATGGGTCCTGATATCCTCAAAAGGTTCTACAGCTGCAACATTGAGAGCATCTTGACTGGTTACATCACTGCCTGGTACGGCAATTGCTCGGCCTCTGACCGCAAGGCACTACAGAGGGTAGTGCATACGGCCCAGTACATCACTGGGGCTAAGCTGCCTGCCATCCAGGACCTCTACTCCAGGCGGTGTTAGAGGAAGGCCCCGACCACCCCAGTCATAGACTTATCTCTACTACCGCATGGCAAGCGGTAACGGAGCGCCAAGTCCAGGACAAAAAGGATTTTTAACAGTTTTTACCCCTAAGCCATAAGACTCCTGAACACGTAATCAAATGGCTACCCGGACTGTTTGCATTGTGTGCCCCCCCCCCCGATCACTCTTTTTATGCTGCTGCTACTCTCTGTTTATCAAATATGCATAGTCACTTTAACTATACATTCATGTACATACTACCTCAGTTGGGCCAACCAACCAGTGCTCCGGCACATTGGCTAACCGGGCTATATGCATTGTGTCCCGCCACCCGCCAACCCCTCTTTTACACTACTGCTACTCTGTTCATCATATATGCATAGTCAGTTTAACCATATCTACATACTACCTCAATCAGCCTGACTAACCTGTGTCTGTATGTAGCCTTTCTACTTTTATAGCCTCGCTACCGTGTATAGCCTGTTTTATTTCTTTACTTGCTTATTTTTCACCTAATATATTTTTGGCACTATTGGTTAGAGCCTGTAAGTAAGTATTTCACTGTAAGGTTGTATTCAGTGCACGTGACAAATACACTGACTTGTCACCATCCATGCCGTTGTCACAGCATGCAGTGTGGAGATGACAATAAATACATGATGTACATTTCATCACCAAAGCCATGTTAGCATTTACTGCACATTGAACAATCCAACCATTTTGTTAGTGTCATTGACATAAATGGGCAATAAACATACAATATTGATTTGATGAACATTGACTGTACACCTCGTGGTGGTCTGGCAGCACGCTGCTTTCTATTGATCTTACTTCCTTTCCAAAACATTTAATAACAATACGAATAGTCAGTCAGTAACTTGGCAAGCTAGGCTAATTAAACATGCATGTAAATTGTACACATCAGCCAAATGATACAACCAATTCAGCCTAGTAGTCTATTTGCTGTGAAATTGGGAGGGGTATTTTTCTTGCTTTATCAGTCACCAAATAATCAATACATTTGTAGTGGAATTAAGTAGTTTGACAAGTGTTCAAAAGTCGGTATCAAGGCTTTAAAATATAGCTAGAAAATATATAATTTTAATTTTCTAGAAACCTAGCTAACATAAGCTACAATGCAGTGATGGTGGGTTTGAATTTAAATAGATATCTTGCTAAGTAATGGTATTTAGTATATCAACAAACCAGATGGTTAAAACTTCTTAGGGATATGGGGCAGTATTTTCACGTCCGGATGAAAAGCGTGCCCAAAGTAAACTGCCTGCAACTCAGACCCAGAAGCTAGGATATGCATGTAGCTGATTGATTTGGATAGAAAACACTCTAAAGTTGGTAAAACTGTTAAAATTATGTCTGTGAGTATAACAGAACTGATATGGCAGGCAAAACCCAGAGGACAAACCATCCCAAAAAAAACAATGTTCAGCCTACCACTGTTTTCAATGGCAGTCACTTTTACTATAAGGCGAAATCCTCCCAGATTGCAGTTCCTAGGGCTTCCACTAGATGTCAACAGTCGTTAGAAAGAGTTTCAGGCTGGTTTTTGGAAAAATGAAAAGGTCTTCCAAGCGCGTGGAAGAGAGCAAGTTCTTTGATATTTTTCTCCGGTAAAGACAATAACGATTCTCCGTCTTAAATTTGATCGTTTATTTACGTATTAGGGTACCTAAGGTTTGATTATAAACGTTGTTTGACTTGTTTGGAAAAGTTTATTAGTAACGTTTGGGATTCATTTTGTATGCATTTTGATGGAGGGAAACTGGGTGGATTATTGACTGAAGCGCGTCAGCTAAACTGAGTTATGGATATAAAGAAGGACATTATCGAACAAAATGACAATTTCTGATGTAACTGGGACCTTTTGGAGTGCCAACAGAAGAAGATCAAAGGTAAGGCATTTATTATATCGCTATTTCTGACTTTCGTGGCGCACCTGCCTGGTTGAAATATGTTTTCCATGCTTTTGTATGCGGGGCGCTCTCCTCAGATAATTGCATGGTGTGCTTTCGCCGTAAAGCCATTTGGAAATCTGACACAGCGGCTGGATTAACAAAAAGTTAAGCTTTATTTTGATGTATTACACATGTGATTTTATGAAAGTTAAATATTTAAAATTCTGTAGTTTGAACTTCGCGCTCTGCAATTTCACCGGACGTTACCGTCCCACCTGCCATAAGTTAACTACTTTAAATGCAGAGTCCATGCACACGTTGTTTACTCCCAAACTTATTTGTGACTCGACATGTGGATTCGGTCTTATGTAGCAAAATGTATAATGGTGTTATTTTTACATTGTATGAAAGTAGAGACTCAGAGCTACAAAAATGGTCTATCATACATTGCATTTGAGGAACAATGGGCAAGTAATTCTTCTTTGAAAGTTGATCAACTTGTAAACTCACTTTTGAGTAAATGTCCTTTGAATGTTTTGATATCTAGTGAAGAGCTCTCTGTCTACACCAATTCAGCATCGTTCACACCTTCTTAAGCTTTTGCCCCACCAATCTCGTTTCGCTCTCGGAGCGCACACTAGACGCTCTGGCCGATGATTTGTTTAACTATGGATAACATAAAAACAGCCTGCTGGTAACAATTTCATTACGCTTTTTTGCAGACATTTACTGACACCGGCCATATTCAAAGGGTGTTGTACACACGTCACGTAATGTTAGCTAATGAGCCAGCCAGCTAACATTAGCTAGTTAAACAACAATAAACACAGTGCCAACAACGCCACAGTGCCGTGAGCTAACCAACCAGTTATGTTAACCAACCAAATGTTAGCTAGCTAACCTTAGGCTCTAACTAGAAAAGAAAACGGCTCTGGGATACGAATAATAACGTCAGCTAGGGAGTCAGCCAGCTAACGTTAGCTAGCTAACAGTACACTTTAGCTTGAAAATAAATCACTTTGCAAAACTTGAAACATATAATATCTGAAAATGTAGCTTGCTAACGCTACACTATCTTACCTGTATACATTATCATGCATGATGGATGCGTCTCCCTGTTAGGAATGCCATACCACGGTTGCCCTTAGTTTGAAGATGTAATCCGGAGACAGGTGATTTCTCCATCTCTTTAGGTATCTCACTCTAATTTCAMTGATTTCAAAACTTCATTCTCCAGAAAGTGGAGTGCAACACTTATGCTGCTCCACTACACAATACATTTTATAAAAGCTGCATTCGACAGGATCACCTGTCTGACGAGCTCAAATAGACAAAAGCCTCTACATGGCAGACCAATCTGAACTCATCTCTTGGCATGTCCAGCCCACTCATTATCTCAGCCAATAACGGCTAGATGGAAGATTGCTAACTTTTTCTGTTGCTTAATAAACCAACAAGGCTCCTAATTTAACAATTTAATTCATATTTACAGATGGCATACACGTTTTTTATTAAGGCACATGAAAGTTCACATGTTTGAGAAGGCATTTCTGCCAAAAAAATGCATTTTGATTTAAAAAATAAAATTGTACATTCAAATGGCTCTCCTGTGAAGTTGAGATTTGCGACATTCGCCTAGTTTCCTGAGTCGGGTCACATTTATTCTTGCCACAGGAAAGGGTTTGAATACTTACTGACTCAAGACATTTCAGCTTCTCATTTTTATTCATTTGACATTATGGGGTATTTTGTGTAGACCAGTGCAAAAAACGATCTAAATGTAATACATTTTTAATTCAGKCTGTAACAACAAAATCTGTAAAGTCAAGGGGTGTGAACTTTCTGAAGCCGCTACATTAGAGGTGTGCCGAGTAGTCCGACAAAACAGGTATCGTAACGGATATGGACAATTTTCTGGATACGATTGAGTATTTTTTGTCATTTTTCATGATCGGAAAAGAACACATTTTCGGGTGCCAGCGCATACCTTTGTCATGTGAGTCAGTCAAGTGAGGTGCTAGTATAAATAACTAAACTGGCTAGTTTGACTGTCTGTAATGAAAAGGTTGTACATTGATCCTGCTGCTTTGATTGGATAGAGTAATTTCACCTGATCACRTTCACTTCCGTTTCTGTTGATATCACGGCCCGCCATAGGATATCAACAGTGACAACAGTTGGCTGCTATTTAAGTGATACTTTTAAATCTGTGTATTGGTTTGTGACCAGAGACTTTTATAGAGAGCCCGCACCATTTGAGAAAGAAAATTATAGCTGTGTTCTAAGTCCTGCAACCTCGTCTTCCACAACAAAATGTGGAAACAGTCAAGGGGTGTGAATACTTTATGAAGGCACTGTAGCTCAGATGTGGATTGTAGCATAAACGTAGCCACATGAAACTTAAGGAATTGCATTAGTATACTCATCAAAAGTCCCAATGCAAAGTTACACCTCACTTTTATATTTTTGGAGTTATTGCATAAAACCGATCAGAATGCTGAAGTCATGTTGGAAAAAATGGTTACTTGGTGTGATGTAATATGGAGGACCCGGCAATCCAGCCTATTCCCAACAATGTCAACTCCAACAGAAATAACTTCAAATTAAACCAAATTGTTTGCACTCATGACTACTGGTTTCAATCACATTTTCTGCCAATTTAGAAGCAAATACTTTATGTGTTTGTTACAAATCAACTTGCAAGGTTGCTAGCCTGCTAACGTTTGCCCTACCAGCCTGTTAACGTTGCATTAGCACTGAATGAGTCAACCAGTTGCTTTGAACACCTAATTTACCTTATTTTAACAGCAAAGACATGAGACCTAATTCTCCTTTTCCCAATGCACCCTGTATAATCCAATATAAATACACACACAGCTACTACATGACCAAAAGTATGTGGACACCTTGTGCTCAACCCAAAATCATGGCCATTAATATGGAGTTGGTCCCCCCTTTGCTGCTATAACAGCCTCCACTCTTCTAGGAAGGCATTCGACTAGATGTTGCAATATTGTTGCAGGGACTTGCTTCCATTCAGCCACGAGCATTAGTGAGGTCGGGCACTGATGTTGAGTGATTAGGCTYGCAGTTGGCATTCCAATTCATCCCAAAGGTGTTCGATGGGGTTGAGGTCAGCGCTACCGCCGTTACACAATTAGAGCAAGCAGGTATGATTCTTTCCTTTTCAGCCCACGGCAACAAGACACCAGAGCCTGCAGTGCTAACAGGTTCCCACTAGATAACACAGCCACAAAGTCTGAAGCGCTTCAGCTAGCTACCAAGCTAGCATATGAACTCAGTAATATAGAGTTGATCCTCATATGACGTTGAGAAATAGTGCACCAAATGCATCCCCATATGAAGCAACCAGCAAAACATATCTGATTGTGACAATTGGTACAGATGTGTTATTCAAATCACACATTCCTTTTAATCCAGTCTACATAATTTCCATGCACACATATTACAGCACATCATTTCCATGCCATAGAGCCACTTCAGACAACTAAAACACGACTGTACTATCACATACTGGGCTGCCAGTAGGTTACAGGTCTGCCCTATCCATATGTCAAATCATATACAGTGACTTCGGAAGAGTTCAGACTCCTTGACTTTTTCCACATTTTGTTAGGTTACAGCCTTTTTCTAAAGTTGATTCAATTGATATTTTTCTCATCAATATACACACAATACCCCATAATGACAAAGCAAAAACAGGTTTTTAGAAAGGTTTGCTAATTTAAAAACTGAAATATAACATTTACATAATTATTCAAACCCTTTACTCAGAACTTGGTTGAAGCATTTTTGGCAGTGATTATAGCCTCAAATCTTCTTTGGGTATGATGCTACAAGGTTGACACAGCTGTATTTGGGGAGTTTCTCCCATTCTTCTCTGCAGATCCTCTCAAGCTCAGGCAGGTTGGATGGGGAGCGTCGCTGCACAGCTATTTTCAGGTCTCTCCAGAGATTTTTGATTGGGTTCAWGTTCGGGCTCTGGCTGGGCCACTCAAGGACATTTAGAGACTTGTCCCGAAGCCACTCCTGCATTGCCTTGGCTGTGTGCTTTGGGTTGTTGTACTGTTGAAAAGTGAATCTTCGCCTAGTCTGAGATCCTGAGCATCCAAGAGCAGGTACTTTGCTCCGTTCATCTTCGATCCTTACTAGTCTCCCATCCCTGCCACTGAAAAACATCCCCACAGCACCACGCTTCACCGTAGGTATGGTGCCAGGTTTCCTCCAGATGTGACGCTTGGCARTTATGGGGTATTGTGTGTAGATTGATGAGGGGAGAAAATAAACAATTTAATCAATTTTAGAATAAGGCTGTAACAAAATGTGGAGAAAGTCAAGGTSTCTGAATACTTTCCGAATGTACTGTATGTGTGTGGCCGTATTTACATTTACATTTAAGTCATTTAGCAGACGCTCTTATCCAGAGCGACTTACAAATTGGTGCATTCACCTTATGATATCCAGTGGAACAACCACTTTACAATAGTGCATCTAACTCTTTTAAGGGGGGGGGGGTTAGAAGGATTACTTATCCTATCCTAGGTATTCCTTAAAGAGTGGGGTTTCAGGTGTCTCCGGAAGGTTGGTGATTGACTCCGCTGGACCTGGCGTCGTGAGGGAGTTTGTTCCACCATTGGGGTGCCAGAGCAGCGAACAGTTTTTGACTGGGCTGAGCGGGAACTGTACTTCCTCAGAGGTAGGGAGGCGAGCAGGCCAGAGGTGGATGAACGCAGTGCCCTTGTTTTGGGTGTAGGGCCTGATCAGAGCCTGAAGGTACGGAGGTGCCGTTCCCTCACAGCTCCGTAGGCAAGCACCATGGTCTTGTAGCGGATGCGAGCTTCAACTGGAAGCCAGTGGAGAGAGCGGAGGAGCGGGGTGACGTGAGAGAACTTGGGAAAGTTGAACACCAGACGGGCTGCGGCGTTCTGGATGAGTTGTAGGGGTTTAATGCACAGGCAGGAGCCCAGCAACAGCGAGTTGCAGTAATCCAGACGGGAGATGACAAGTGCCTGGATTAGGACCTGCGCCGCTTCCTGCGTGAGGCAGGGTCGTACTCTGCGAATGTTGTAGAGCATGAACCTACAGGAACGGGTCACCGCCTTGATGTTAGTTGAATGTAGTATGTAGTGTGTATGTGTGTTGGGTGTCAGTAAGTATGTGTCATTGTGTGGATAGAGTCCAGTGTGTGTGCATAGAGTTAGTGCAAAAAATGGTCACATCAGGTAGTCCAGATAGCCATTTGATTTAGCTATTTAGTATTCTTGTTTAGCAGTTTTATGGCTTGGGGGTAGAAGCTGTTCAGGGTCCTGTTGGTTCCAGACTTGGTTTACTGGTACTTCTTGCTGCGCGGTAACCTATATGGTTATAGCCTATGGCTTGGGTGTCTGGAGGATAATGATTTTTTGGGGCCTTCTTCTGACACCACCTGGTATAGAGGTCCTGGATGGCAGGGAGCTCAGCCACAGTGATGTACTGGGCTGTACTCTGTAGGGCCTGAGGGCCCATGCCAAATTAGCCTCCTGAGGGGGAAGAGGCACTGTCATGCCCCCTTCACAACTGTGTGGGTGTGTGGACCATGTTAATTCCTTAGTGATGTGGACACCAAGGAACTTGAAGCTCTCGACCCGCTCCACTACAGCCACATCGATGTGGCTGCGGCATGCTCGCCTTTCAGTTTTCTGTAGTACGTGATCAGTTCCTTTGTCTTGCTGACTTTGAGGGAGAGGTTGTTATCCTGGTACCACACTGCCAGGTCTCTGACCTTCTCCCTATTGGCTGCCTCATTGTCGTCTGCGATCAGTCCTACCACCGCGGTGTCGTCAGCAAACTGATGGTGATGGAGGACCCCGTCTGGAAGGTGAACATGGCAAATGTGTTGTTACCTACTGTCATGACTTGACTTTCATTGTGATGACTTATTTATCTTATCAACTAACTGTTTAATTGTTACTCAATTCAATTAATCATGTAACAATCAACTCATTAGGATTTATTGGTAGTTAGTCTTGTCCCATTGCTGCAACTCCCGTACGGACTTGGGAGAGGCAATGGTCAAGGGCCGTGCGTCATCCGAAACACAACCCAGCCAAGCCGCACTGCTTCTTGACACAATGCCGCTTAACCCGGAAGCCAGCTGCACCAATGTGTCGGAGGAAACACTTTACACCTGGCGACCGTGTCAGCGTTCATGTGCCTGGCCTGTCACAGGAGTCGCTAGTGCGCGATGAGACAAGGACATCCCTGCCAGCCAAACTCTCTCCTAACCTGGACAATGCTGGGCCAATTGTGCGCCGCCCCATGGGTCTCCCAGTTGCGGCCGGCTGCGACAGAACCTGGACTTGAACCCAGAAACTCTAGTGGCACAGCTATCACTGCCTTAGACCACTGCGCAACTCCGGAAGCAAGAGTGAGTAATCTGAACAGTAGGTGGCAACCCCTTCCCTTCTCCCCCAGCAAAGGGGAAGCGTCAGAGGAGGAATATAAGTGATAGCAGAGCCTGTACTATGTACCTGGATAAAGGCTGCTTGTGTATTGATAAGCACACCAAAGACAGCATTATCAATAAGTGCTAAAATAAAGATGGCACTTCTAAAAGCCAATTTCACACGTAGCCTGCTGAATTTGCAAGATAACTTTTCTTTCTTTTTGATTTTGGCACAAATTTAAATGTGGCACTGACTCGCCCATGGATTGATGTTCCAGCATTGTCTCAATGAAGAGTTTGGCGTTCGACTAGCCAAGTGAGACATGCACATGCAGTTACAAGCCTGCGGCATACGGACTAACAATATCCACCGTCGTAATACAGATGAAGCCTGAGCCGGAATGTGAAGGTAACCAAAGCAGTCTATCTACCTTCCGTGGTAGTATATCCCTCGGGAAGTTCCAAGGCATAAGCAGAAAGCCAATTAATCTGAGTCTAAGGCAGCCAAAACGTGAAGAAATTCAGACAAGCTTCTCACATCCCTTCAGCTAAAACTGAAAATGATTCAAAAGAAGAATCTCAAGTTACAACAGCAACAACAAGAAGATGAGGAAAGCTGAACAAAAGACAGTTGAAGAAAAACCAGAGAATGATGCATCACATTTCTTAAATATATTGACATGTGGTTGGATAAATTAGCTTTGATAGAACCTGTATCCTTATGAGAATCAGAAATGACTCATTCCTTTCCTCTCAAATAGCAGAATCATTTTTATTGCAAGGGGTTTCCAATACTGAGAAAGACAAATTAAAAACTTGCAGAGTTAATAAAAAATAAAAAAGTTCTAAAAAATTGAGAGATTTCCAAACATCTGGAGGCATGGATATAATGCAGTAGGACATCCATTTAAACTCCAACGCCCTGGGCACCAAAGGGGATAACAATTAATTGATATGCAGAGGGCCATGGAGAGAATATGAAGACATCCCTCAATGGTGATGCCTTCATTATGACTTCCACCCAGACTGGGAGACAAGACCTTGGGAGGAGAGTAAGGGAGGGAGAGGGAGAGGGAGGAGGAAGAGGATGAGCAAGCCTGAAATCGAGAGTCATCTCTGACTAGAATAACAAACAGCCTAAGTGAAGAAGGGATGTCAAACGTGAAGGACGCTGCAAATTAGTGTTAGGATAAAGACATCAGGGACCTGGCCCACAATCCCGCAGCTGTTTTCAATCTTAGTGGGGAAGGCAGAGGGAGGAAGGAGGGATGCATCTTATCCGTCAGGGCGTGGGTGACATTTCTGAAAGTGACAGGAGTGAGGTAACGCAGGCAGATGGGCAGTGTCGGGCAAGAAACAGAGCGCATGCAACATGGTGGCCCTTGTAACCCTACAGACGGCTAACCCAGCTGCTTAACTAGATCCCAACACAGGTGCCAGCTCAAGAAGATGTCAAAAAATTACTTGGTTCTGCAACCTCAAAGCTCTCTCTGGGGTTAGTTTACGAACCTTCAAAGTGAATTTGTAGCCAGTAGGCTATGCACTGGTCATGTCTGAATACCCATACTTGAGTCCTAAATAGTAGGCTGTTTAAGTATGAGGGGGGAAACAATGTATTAAGTGACATTTCAAAAATCTAGTAAACTTTAAATGCCCGGATGTCATACTATTTTCGGCTTTGACAACAGCTGATAATCAGAACCTGACACCATCCCTACGGTGAAGCATGATGGTGGCAACATCATGCTGTGGTGATGTGTTTCAGCGGCAGTGACTGGGAGATGTGTCAGGATCTAGGCGAAGATAAACGTTGCAAAGTACAGAAAGATCTTAGATGAAAACCTGCTCAGGACCTCAGACTGGGGCGAAGGTTCACCTTCCAACAGGACAATGACCCTAAGCACACAGCCAAGACAACGCAGGAGTGGCATTGGGACAAGTCTGAATGTCCTTGAGTGGCCCCGCCAGAGCCCGAACTTGATCCCGATCGAACATCTCTGGAGAGACCTGAAAATAACTGTGCAGCATTGCTCCCCATCCAACCTGACAGTGCTTAAGAGGATCTGCAGAGAAGAATGGGAGGATCTTGCCAAATACAGGTGTCAAGCTTGTAGCATCATACCCAAGAAGCCTTGAGGCTGTAATCGCTGCCAAAGGTACTTCAACAAAGTCCTAAGTAAAGGGTCTGAATACTTATGTAAATGTRATATTTCAGTTTGTTTTTATACATTTGCAAAAATGTATAAAAACCTGTTTTTGATTTGACATTATGGGGTATTACCTGTAGATTTGATGGTTTAATCCATTTTAGAATAAGGCTGTAACATAACAAAATGTGGAAAAAGTCAAGGGGTCTGAACACTTTCTGAAGGCACTGTATTTTTGGGTTAAATTCAATGCAACGCATTACTGAGTACCACTCCCCATATTTTCAAGCATAGTAGTGGGTGCATCATGTTATGGGTATGCTTGTGATCATTAAGGACTGGGGAGTTTTTCAGGATTAAAAATAAATGGAAGACCTGGCTCAGTCTGCTTTCCACCAGATACTGTAAAATTAATTCACCTTTCAGCAGGACAATACGTTAAAACACACAGCAAAATCTACACAGGAGTTGCTTACCAAAAAGACAGTGAATGTTCCTGAGTGGCTGAGTTAGAGTTTAGTTAAATCTGAAAATGGTTGTCTAGCAATGATCAACAACCAATTTGACAGCGCTTGAAGAATTTCAAAAAGATTCATTGGCAAAATCTTGCACAATCCAGGATTTGAAAGCGCTTTGAGCCTGACCCAGAAACTCTCACAGCTGTAAATCACTGCCAAAGGTGCTTCTACAAAGTATTGACTCAGGGGTATGAATGCTTATGTAAATTAGATGTTTCAGTTTTATATTATATGTCGAAACCTTTCTAAAAACATGTTTTCACTTTATCCTTTCAGGGCTACCCATCCCGGATCCGGGAGCATCCTCATCAAAAAGCTGACTAGCATAGCCTAGCCTAACGGGACAGGGATATCATATAATATAATTTCATGAAATCACAAGTCCAATACAGCAAATGAAAGATAAACATCTTGTGAATCCAGCCAATATTTCCGATTTTTTAAGTGTTTTACAGCGAAAACACAATATAGAATTATATTAGCTTACCACAATAGCCAAACACACAAAGCYATTTATTCACCGCCAACATAGCTTTCACAAAAAACAGCAATAGAGATAAAATGAATCACTAACCTTTGGACAACTTCATCAGATGACAGTCTTATAACATCATGTTATACAATACATTTATGTTTTGCTCGAAAATGTGCATATTTAGAGCTGCAAATCRTGGTTATACATTGTGAATACGTAGCAACAATTCACCAAAATCTCCGGAGATATTTTGGACAGTCACCTAATCTAACCAAAGAACTCATCATAAACTTTACATAAAAATACTTGTTGTATGGCAAATGAAAGATACACTGGTTCTTAATGCAACCGCTGTGTTAGATTTTTAAAAATAACTTTACTACAACATACAGCATGCATTATTGTGAGACAGCGCTCACCTATTCTCCGCCGTGTTGGAGCCAACATATTACACAAAAATACGAAATAACATCATAAATATTCTCTTACTTTTGCTGATCTTCCATCAGAATGTTGTGCAAGGAGTCCTATTTCCAGAATAAATCGTTGTTTGGTTTTAGAATGTCCATTTCTTCTGTCGAATTAGCAACTTTGGCTAGCATTGTGGCGCGAACATGCCCATCAACTCTTGGCGCCTGGAACGAAAATTTCAAAAATTCCCAATAAACGTCGAATAAACTGGTCAAACTCGGTTGAAAATCCTACTTTATGATGTTCTTCTCATATGAATCCAATAAAATCAGAGCCGGAGCAATTCGTAGTGTATACCGAACGCTTTTCAGAAGACAATGTGAGGTTCCCCGAGGGCGCAGCTGAATACTGACGATAGGGCGGACCTGTCACTCCAAAAGCTCTTATTCGGCCTCACATCAAGCTAGACACCCCATTCAACCTTCTACTGCCTGTTGACATCTAGTGGAAGGCATATGAAGTGCATACAGATCCATAAATAAAAGCCAGTTGAATAGGCAGGCCCTGACACAGAGTTTAATTTTCAGAATTTTCACTTCCTGTATGGAAGTTTGCTGCCAAATGAGTTCTGTTTTACTCACAGATATAATTCAAACAGTTTTAGAAGCTTCAGAGTGTTTTCTATCCAATAGTAATAATAATATGCATATTGTATGATCTAGAACAGAGTACGAGGCCGTTTAATTTGGGCACGATTTTTTCCAAAGTGAAAACAGCGCCCCCCTATTCACAAGAAGTTATCATTATGGGGTATTGTGTGTAGAATGGTGATGGGCTTAATACATTTTGAATTCAGGATGTAACACAATATGGAATAAGTCAAGGGGTATGAAAACTTTCTGCAGGCACTGTAGCTAATTATTGAATCACAAAGCATAACAACATTTCATAGCATTTTTTCTCTTTTGGTGTTGATTTTTCCACAACTTCTATAACCTGAGGTTCCCTCGAAATTAAACTGTCTCGACGAGTGTCTCCCTGAGAAATATACATTGTGTGCTGTTACTGTACCACATTTTCTAGCTAGATACATGTTTTGGGGTGGTCCTGGGAGAAAAAAAAAGTTTGACTACAGCAAGCTACCATTATCATCTACAAACCAAACACTATCATGTCAACAATCTGTGTATATAGCTTTAGCTAGCTAGCTAACGTGAGCTAGTTGAAATAAAGGCATTTGGCATCTTGTGGGGTTTATGCAGTGTTGCTACATGATGTAGCAATCATTAGTTTCCTTTGAGTACAAAACAGTCAGAATACAGAAGAGGTTAGCTAGCTAGCTAAGTAGCCATGTTAACTAGCATGAATGGTGAACCCACTAAGGTTATCAGCTAATGTACCTAGCAGGCTAAAAACGCAACCCAACAATTACCTACAAATCCATGAGAACGGTGGCCATTTCTGCGGCACTTTTCCACATTTTAAAATGAATTCCAATGTTTATCCGTTTTCTGGATTGGTCATGAGCAGTCTTTCTCGCTTCTTTTCATCTTTTGGGGTCGAGTTGATTCAGATCCAATAACCCAGAATGATGCTTGTTTTTGTTTTTGTTGACATTTACATTCCCCAGCAAGACAACCAAATACTGTTGCTCAAAAAGAAGTCACTGACAACACAAAACAGGTGGGGTTTTAGGACGGGTTATGAAAGACACTCATCGGGGTGTCCACTGCATTTTGACTAGCAACAACTAGAACCTAAAGACACCCACCAGGAGCCAAACAAAAGAAAAACCCATTACAAACTTAAAGACAGGGAGCAAACCAAAAAGGTGGATAAAAATTTTTTTATCATGGAAATCAGACAAAGGAATGTTTTTTTTACTTCTAGAAATCAAATAGGGAGAGCCAACTAAAAGCTATTGACCCTTCATATCTATCAACACAACTGGAGGACCGGGCCAGCCACTCTTAAATAGCACCTGGGCCAGCACAGTCGAAACACCTTCCCACTAACGAGATGGCAACTAGCACAGGTGTAACACATACTGACTAACAAGGTGACACCAATCGGTGCACCTTACGTGCTATACGTGCTAAAGTTCAACCTCAATACATGAATGGAAAAACCTCATATCTTGGACATAAGTGTTTTTGAAAGATTTTAAAAAATTCCCAAGATGGAGGAAAATCTATCCTGATAGACGTTGAGGCGAATGCACGAGAAAAGATTAAACATGGCGGCGGATATGAGGGTTTATGTTTAACTGCTTAAAACAGCGCCACCTATGGGCCCACATTTTTGTTCTAAAAATAAAAAGTTACAGTTCAGAAAAAAACTAATCCCATCCGAATCGTCCTTCTGTAGTAATAATTACATAACCAACGTTCTCTAGTAATACTAGTCCCTTGCGAATAGGTCTTTCCTCACGTGCATGCGATGTATGCATCTGTCATGTAAAGAGAGCAAGGGTTGAGAGAATATGGAATGCTTTTCCTAAACAAATTAAGGATTTCGGTAACAGAACTTTTCAGTCAGAAATGACTTATGTTGCAGCTTCAGCAACACAGACAACGCGATACACATTAATGGTGTGATATGGTTGCTGCAGCAGGGAGGAGAGAGACAACGGGTGCTAGTCACTGTCACTCACTGTTTTTTTTTTTTTTACACAGTGCACCAAGTCAGAGCCGGCCCAGTACAATCAAATCAATTGCTAGTACCTCTAGATATTTAATCGAACCGGGTGCTTAAAAACTTCTCTAGGATATGTGGGATGCTAACATCCCACTTGGCCAAAAGCCAGTAAAAATGCAGAGTGCCAAATTCAAATATATTACTATAAAAATCAAACWTTCATGAAATCACACATGAAAGACACCAAATGAAAGCTAAACTTGTTGTGAATCCAGCCAACATGTCTGATTTCAAAAAGGATTTACGGCGAAAGCACACCAAACGATTATGTTAGGTCAGTAGATAGCCACAGAAAAACACAGCCATTTTTCCAGCCAAAGAGAGGAGTAACAAAAAACAGAAATAGAGATAAAATTAATCACTAACCTTTGATGATCTTCATCAGATGACACTCATAGGACTTCATGTTACACAATACATGTATGTTTTGTTCGGTAAAGTTCATATTTATATCCAAAACTCTGAGTTTAGGCGGGACGCTACTGTCTCACTTGGCAAAAAGCCTGAGAAAATGCAGAGCGCCAAATTCAAATTAATTACTATAAAAATCAAACTTTCWTTAAATCACACATGAAAGTTACCAACTGAAAGCTACACTGGTTGTGAATMCAGCTAACATTTCAGAATTCAAATAGGCTTTTTGGTGAAAGCAAACGATGCTATTATCTGAGTTAGCACCATTGTAAACAAAGAGAGATAAGCATRTTTAAACCCTGCAGGCGCGACACAAAACGCAGAAATAAAAATATAATTCATGCCTTACCTTTGACGAGCTTCTGTTGTTGGCACTCCAATATGTCCCATAAACATCACAAATGGTCCTTTTGTTCGATTAATTCTGTCGATATATATCCAAAATATCCATTTATTTGGCACGTTTGATCCAGAAAAACACCGCTTCCAAATTGCTCAAACGTGACTACAAAATATCTCAAAGGTTACCTGTAAACTTGCGCCAAAAAATGTCAAACTACTTTTGTAATACAACTTTAGGTATTTTTTAACGTTAATAATCGATAAAATTGAAGACGGGATGATCTGTGTTCAATACAGGAWTAAAAMMAACTATAGCCAGCTTTCTGSTCASGCGCTTCTATCTAACAGGACACYTAATGTGACTCTCGTTSAAGATGGCCGTACTTCTTYATTACACAAAGGAATAACCTCAACCAATTTCTCAAGACTGTTGACATCCAGTGGAAGCGGTAGGAACTGCAAGCAGGTCAATTAGAAATCTGGTTTCCCAATGAAACTCATTGAAAAGAGTGACCTTAAAAAATCGGAAAGGTTCGTTAAATAAGTTATTTTATACTCACAGACATGATTCAAAAAGTTTCAGAAACTTCAGAGTGTTTTCTATCAAAATCTACTAACAATATGCATATCTTATCTTCTGGGGATGAGTAGCTGGCAGTTGAATTTGGGTATGCTTTTCATCCAAACGTGAAAATGCTGCCCCCTATCCTAGAGAAGTTAAAGCATCAGACAAGCTCACTGAATATAGTTGATTTGATTAATGTCAATACATGGAAAAATACACGTTTAAAAATGTATACCAATCAATTGGTCAAAAGAACAGACCACTCTTGGTCGACCAAGATGTTTTTTGGTCGGGAACAGCCCTAGTTTGTAGAATATGTGACAAAAAAATKTATGTGTTTGTCTCTACAGATCATGTGGCTGGAATTTGGGCAGCAAGTGTATGAAAGTTGTTGGCTTGTATATCGGCTGCAATTCAAAGAATGAACCGCTTTCACAAGGGCTGTACCTTCTTTGACGCATGGAGAAGAGGACCCTGTGGCTGGGTGGTAGATGGGCCCTATTGGCTCAGTTGTTGGAACCTTCCTGGCGCCTGGCATTCCTACAACCAATCGCCAGGGCACAGGTGCCAGTATATCATTAGCAGCGTATAAAAGCACCAGCTGGTGGAAGAACCAAACGTACATGGAACACAAACAAGAGGCATGAGAAACTGCACGACAGTCTGCAGGAGGGCCATCGCTCCTGCAAAGATAACCAGTAACAACTATGCGACAAACTGAAATGGTTCATACGCACATTCCACTCCAAAAAAGACCACAACAATCACAGTGGTCATGGGAGAAAGTAGTGGCCATAGTAAAGCCTCTGCCAGGTGATTTGGGGAAACAGCCATTGATTACCCCTGTAGCAAACAGTAGGAGGCCCACATTTGTCAGCAGAGACTCTTTGAAAAACAGGTTCAAATGAGGGCTCAGTCCAAACAAAGGAAAGCCCAGAAAGAGAAGCTGAACATGTGGGAGAAGATGCAGACCTCACAGGAAAGAAGCTGGTTTGTCGGTACTTTGACAGTTGTTTCCAGTCTGTGTAATGAGGTGAAATGGGGAAAGGGGGATATCTAGTCAGTTTTACAACTGACTGCCTTCAACTGAAATGTGTCTTCCACATTTAACCCAACTCTCTCTGAATCAGAGAGGTACAGGAGGCTGCCTTAATCGACATCCACATCTTTGGCACATAGGGAAGAGTGGGTTAACTGCCTTGCTCAGGGACAGAACGACAGATTATTACCTTGTCAGCTCAGGGATTCGATCCAGAAACGAATCACTGACAGGCGGACACTGACAGGCGGATTCTGGAGCTATTGAGAAAGCGGAACAACGCATGTTTTTTGTGAGTTTCAAAGGAGAGGATATTGTCTAGGGCAGGCCTCTCCAACCCTGTTCCTTGAGAGCTACCGTTCTATAGGTTTTCACTTCAATCCTAATCTAGCATACCTGATTCTAATAATTAGCTGGTTGATAAACTGAACCAGGTTAGTTACAACTGGGGTTAGAGCAAAAACCTACTGGAGGGTAGTTCTCTAGGAACAGGGTTACGTCAATGATCTGGGACTTGAGCTGACAGAGGAACAGGGAAACTGTCTATGGATAATTAAGTTGTGATGTTTGGTGAGGTTCTTACGCCTGACAGATTTTTGACAAAGATAACCGGACAGCACTTTTGCCTTCTACGTAGTCGTTTCCAAAAACATTGAGCACAAGCATCCATGCTTTCGTGGCTGGAATGTGCCTTTTGACCCTTGAGATGTCAACGTGTTCATCATTCTCTGGAATGACTGCCACTCAATCAAAACATATAGCCCTTTCCAAACGGAAAGGGTATGGATGACATCTACTGAACTACTGTGAACTGATTTAGGGATGGGTGAAGGACCATAGGGATGTCTGGCAACAACAGTGCCAAGAATGTCAGGGCAAAAGCAAAGTATGTGAGTGGAGTTGAGCAGTTGGAAGTCCCACTCATAGCTCACTGAGCGGTCTTTGCGCACCGCTCCAGCGCTCAACATTCTTTACCTGCTCTGCTAAAAATCACTCCGTGCTCTCAGGAAAAAAACTCCTGCTCCAAATTCGCACCATTCATTTTTTGGTTAAAAAGATAATAACAGCCTCACCTACTTTTGTGACTATGTACTTTTTGGTTTTGAAATAAGTTATTGTAAGAAGCTTCAACATTTCAACACCATGTCGTAGGCTATTAAACAAGGACCTACCTGATGAAATGTGGATGCTGTGTTAAAAACTTCTATTGATAATCAGATACTACAGTTGAAACTGTGGCTCTATTGCCCACACATTTTACAATTGACAGACAACTTTAACACAGTTACAAACTTAGACTCCTCTATTAACAATAGCCTATATACAAATCTTAACGTCCCGGTGCTGCCGCATGGGCTCATTCGTTGTCTTGCTATCAATTACACTTGCTTTTCTTGGTCGACTTCTATCAACATCTGTGCATTAATGGTGGGGTAGGCTAAATAAACACAACAGAATATGCCTAATTAAAAGAACAGTGATGAAGGAAATGAAAAATGCTGGACAGAGCATGTCCAGAGGTCATGGCTGAGCGGTACCAGAGGAACATTTGAGCATTTACCCCAAACATTTTATCTGCTCCATTCTCCAGCCAAATTATCCATGTTCTGCTCCTTGCTCCACTCCAGATCCACTCCGGTCACATCCTCTGGCACACAGTACCACAGCAATCAACTTCTCTGTAGCCAGCTTTGCTCCCATGTGTCCGTTTCCCACTCTTTATCAAATTAGCCACGCCCATTAGGTGAGCGATTCGTTCGTCAGCAGGTCTGTAAGGGCCTTTTTAACAAGAATACGTTTTATTAAACACACGTCTCGGCCCCCAATTTGAGATTGATTGGTTTTATGGGCCACACTATTACTACCGATATTTTTGATATTTGACAAAAATTTTGCTTTCATTTGTCAAGTGTGAGTTGTGCTCCAAGGATATGTGAGGCGTGTCCCAGATTAATCTGGTGTCAGCCAATCAGATACTCAGAACCACAGTAAAATGTCCATTCTCTTTTACAAATAATGTGTCAAATCAAACATGTAATTACGCACACACATGTTTTGCCGGTTTTCTCCAGTGGAATCTAACAGCATTTTTATCTCATGATGAATGATCAGTTTCATGCCATTTCAAAACGCTATTAATAGAAGATTTAGAGCTGAGACGTTGGCGGGGTTTGTATTCCACTCGACGTCATGCTTTTCGCAGGTCCTGTTTTTATGTCTTCAACACAGCCTTGTAATGGTTGATGACGTTATCTGGTGATTTTTTTCCAATGTAAAACCCTTGCTATGTCAACGTGTTCATCTAAGATTGCACTGGATCATTCTTTGGATTCACCTCCACTTAATCTTCCTCAGTCTAAACAGAATAGGCCTATTCTTTTATCAACCGATCTAACATGGGGTACACTTTTTCCGGGGTAGCATTATGCTAAAATGAAATGCATGTTTCTGCAGTCAGTGTAGCCATAAGTCATCAAATAATTTTTGTTTGTATCAGCTTTATCATTCAGATCAATCATCCTGTATTTATTGCTTGCTGTTGTATGCCTTGAAACATTTCATCCCTCTAAATGACTCCAAGTATGTATTTCATTGATCATAGAATGGAAAATCGTTTTAGATTAGGAGTGCTTATCCATCTTTTTTTTCTCTCTCGCTCCTTTGTTTTGGTTTACAGTATTTATCTTTGCTTAGCAATGCTGTCATTTTCCTTGCATAGATGGCCAAACCACGCTAGACGATTGAAGGGTAAAGAAGCATGCCACTTATCTTGGTTAATCTGTTTTCTTCCAACGCACTCATAACCCGAGCACTAAGGATGCCATCGCTTCACAGCCTTGTCAAATAAAATCTAMTGTATTTATAAAGCCCTTCTTACATCAGCTGATATCTCAAAGCGCTGTACAGAAACCCAGCCTAAAACCCCAAACAGCAAGCAATGCAGCTGTAGAAGCACGGTGGCTAGGAAAAACCCCCTAGAAAGGCCAGAATTTAGGAAGAAACCTAGAGAGGAACCATGCTATGAGAGGTGGCCAGTCCTCTTCTGGCTGTGCCGGGTGGAGATTATAACAGAACATGGCCAAGATGTTCATAGATGACCAGCAGGGTCAAATAATAATAATCACAGTGGTTGTCGAGGGTGCAACAGTCAGCAACTCAGGAGTAAATGTCAGTTGGCTTTTCATAGCTGATCATTCAGTGTACCTCTACCACTCCTGCTGTCTCTAGAGGGTTGAAAACAGCAGGTCTGGGACAGGTAGCACATCCGGTGAGCAGGTCAAGGTTCCATAGCCGCAGGCGGAACAATTGAAACTGGAGCAGCAGCACGGCCAGGTGGACTGGGGATAGCAAGGAGTCATCAGGCCAGGTAGTCCTGAGGCATGGTCCTAGGGCTCAGGTCCTCCGAGAGAAAGAAAGAGAGAAAGAGAGAATTAGGGAGAGCATACTTAAATTCACACAGAACAACGGATAAGACAGGAGAAATTCTCCAGATATAACAGACTGACCCTAGCCCCCCGACACAAACTACTGCAGCATAAATACTGGAGGCTGAGACAGGAGGGGTCGGGAGACACTGTGGCCCCATCCGACAATACCCCCGGACAAGGCCAAACAGGCAAGATATAACCCCACCCACTTTGCCAAAGCACAGCCCCCACACCACTAGAGGGATATCTTTAACCACCAACTTACCATCCTGAGACAAGGCCGAGTATAGCCCACAAAGATCAACGCCACGGCACAACCCAAGGGGTGGTGCCAACACACAGGAAGATCATGTCAGTGACTCAACCCACTCAAGTGATGCACCCCTCCTAGGGACGGCATGGAAGAGCACCAGTGACTCAGCCCCTGTAATAGGGTTAGARGCAGAGAATCCCAGTGGAGAGAGGGGAACCGGCTAGGCAGAGACAGCAAGGGCGGTCCGTTGTTTCAGTGCCTTTCCTTTCACCTTCACACTCCTGGGCCAGACAACATTAAATCATAGGACCTACTGAAGAGATGAGTCTTCAATAAAGACTTAAATGTTGAGACCGAGTCTGCGTCTCTCAAATGGGTAGGCAGACCATTCCATAAAATTGTTTGCTTAGAAATTCTAGGGACAGTCAGGAGGCCTGCGTCTTGTGACCGTAGCGTACGTGTAGGTATGCACGGCAGGACCAAATCAGAAAGATGGGTAAGAGCAAGCACATGTAATGCTTTRTAGGTTAGCAGTAAAACCTTGAAATTGGCGCTTGCCTTAACAGGAAGCCAGTGTAGAGAGACTAGCCCTGGAGTAATATGATCAAATTTTTTGGTTCTAGTCAAGATTCTATCAGCCGTGTACAGCACTAACTAAAGTTTATTTAGTGCTTATCCGGGTAGCCGGAAAGTAGAGCATTTTGCAGTAGTCTAACCTAGAAGTGACAAAAGTATGGATGAACTTTGGACAGAAAGTTTCAGATTTTTGCAATGTTATGTAGATGGAAAAATGCTGTCCTTGAAACAGTCTTGACATGTTCGTCATAAGAGATATCAGGGTCCAGAGTAATGCCAAGGTCCTTCACAATTTTATTTGAGACGACTGTACAACCATCAACATTAATTGTCAAATTCAACAGAAGATCTCTTTGTTTCTTGGGACCTAGAACAAGCAACTCTGTTTTGTCCGTGTTTAACCTCACTAGGGTATGTGGGACGCCAAATTCAAAACAGAAATCCCATAATTAAAATTCCTCAAACATACAAGTATTTACACCATTTTAAAGATACACTTGTTGTAAATCCAGCCACAGTGTCCGATTCCAAAAAGGCTTTACGACGAAAGCACACCAAACGATTATGTCACAGAAAAACACAGCCATTTTTCCAGCCAAAGAGAGGAGTCACAAAAAGCAGAAATAGAGATAAAATGAATCACTAACCTTTGATCTTCATTAGAAGACACTCATAGGACTTCATGTTACACAATACATGTATGTTTTGTTCGGTAAAGTTCATATTTATATCCAAAAATCTGAGTTTACATTGGCGCGTTATGTTCAGTAGTTCCAAAACATCCGGTGATTTTGCAGAGCCACATCAATTTACAGATATACTCACAATAAACATTGCTAAAAGATACAACTGTTATGCATGGAATTTTAGATCCACTTCTCCTTAATGCAACCGCTGTGTCAGATTTCAAAAAAACTTTACGGAAAAAGCACACCATGCAATAATCTGAGTACAGCGCTCAGAGCCCAAACAACCCAAACAGATATCCGCCATGTTGTGTAGTCAACAGAAGTTAGAAATGGCATTATAAATATTCACTTCACTTTGATGATCTTCATCAGAATGCACTCCCAGGAATCCCAGTTCCACAATAAATGTTTGTTTTGTTCGATAACGTCCATCATTTATGTCCAAATACCTCATTGTTGTTAGCGCGTTTAACCCAGTAATCAAAATTCACGAGGAGCGATCACTAGGTGCAGACAAAGTCAAAAAGTCCCGTTATAGTCCGTAGAAACATGTCAAACTATGTATAGAATCAATCTTTAGGATGTTTTTAACATAAATCTTCAATAATGTTCCAACCGGAGAATTCCTTTGTCTTCAGAAATGCCTTGGAATTCAAGCTAACTATCACGTGAACGCGATTGGTCAGCTCGTGGCTCTCTGGCAGACCTCTGACTCAAGCCCCTCTCATTCGACCCAACTTCACATTAGAAGCATCAAACAAGGTTCTAAAGACTGTTGACATCTAGTGGAAGCATTAGGAAGTGCAATATGACCACATAGACACTGTGTATTCGATAGGCAAAGAGTTGAAAATCTACAATCCTCAGATTTCCCACTTCCTGGTTTTACTTTTTCTCTGGTTTTTGCCTGCCATATGAGTTCTGTTATACTCACAGACATCATTCAAACAGTTTTAGAAACTTCAGAGTGTTTTCTATACAAATATACTAATAGTTTGCATATTCTATCTTTTATGGCTTTGTAGCAGGCCGTTTACTCTGGGCATGCTTTTCATCYGGACGTGAAAATATTGCCCCCTACCCCAAGGAAGTTCATTTGGGAACGCTTTTCATCCAAAATTCCCAATGCTGCCCCCTACCCTAGAGAAGTTAAAAGTTGAACATTTGCAGCCATCCACTTCCTTATGTCTGAAACACAGGCTTCCAGCGAGGGCAAATTTGGGGCTTCACCATGTTTCATCGAAATGTACAACTCTGTGTCATCAGCATAGCAGTGAAAGTTAACATTATGTTTCCGAATGACATCACCAAGAGGTAAAATATATAGTGAAAACAATAGTGGTCCTAAAACAGAACCTTGAGGAACATCGAAATGTACAGTTGATTTGTCAGAGGACACACCATCCACAGAGACAAACTGATAGTTTTCCGACAGATAAGATCTAAACCAGGCCAGGACTTCCGTGTAGACCAATTTGGGTTTCCAATCTCTCCAAAAGAATGTGGTGATTGATGTTATCAAAAGCAGCACGAAGGTCTAGGAGCACGAGGACAGATGCAGAGCCTCGGTCTGACGCCATTAAAAGGTAATTTACCACCTTCACAAGTGCAGTCTCAGTGCAATGATGGGGTCTAAAACCAGACTGAAGTGTTTCGTATACATTGTTTGTCTTCAGGAAGGCAGTGAGTGTGTTGCCCACAGCTTTTTCCAAAAATGTTGAGAGGAATGTGAGATTCGATATTGGCCGATAGTTTTTTATATTTTCTGGGTCAAGGTTATGCTTTTTCAAGAGAGGCTAAATTACTGCCACTTTTAGTGAGTTTGGTACACATCCGGTGGATAGAGAGCCGTTTATTATGTTCAACATAGGAGGGCCAAGCACAGGAAGCAGCTTTTTCAGTAGTTTASTTGGAATAGGGTCCAGTATGCAGCTTGAAGGTTTAGAGGCAATTATTATTTTCATCATTGTGTCAAGAGATATAGTACTAAAACACTTGAGTGTCTCCCTTAATCCTAGGTGCTGGCAGAGTTGTGCAGACTCAGGACAACTGAGCTTTGGAGGAATACGCAGATTTAAAAAGGAGTCCGTAATTTTCTTTCTAATGATCATGATCTTTTCCACAAAGAAGTTCATGAATTTATCACTGCTGAAGTGAAAGCCGTCCTCTCTTGGGGAATGCTGCTTTTTAGTTAGCTTTGCGACAGTATCAAAAAAAACATTTAGGATTGTTCTTATTTTCCTCAATTAAGTTGGAAAAATAGGATGATCGAGCATCAGTGAGGGCTCTCCGATACTGCACGGTACTGTCTTTCCAAGCTAGTCAGAAGACATATAGTGTGGTGTGGAGACATTTCCGTACCAATTTTCTGGAAGCTTGCTTCAGAGCTCGGGTATTTTCTGTATACCAGGGAGCTAGTTTCTTATGACAAATGTTTTTTGTTTTTAGGGGTGTGACTGCACAAGGTTGCGCAAGGTTAAATTGAGTTCCTCAATTAGGTGGTGAACTGATTTTTGTACTCTGACGTCCTTGGGTAGGCGGAGGGAGTCTGGAAGGACATCTAGGAATCTTTGGGTTGTCCGAGAATTTATAGCACGACTCTTGATAATCCTTGGTTGGGGTCTGAGCAGATTATTTGTTGCGATTGCAAACGTAATAAAATGGTGGTCCGATTGTCCAGGATTATGAGGAAAAACATTATGATCCACAACATTTATTCCACGGGACAAAACTAGGTCCAGAGTTTGACTGTAGCAGTGAGTAGGTCCGGAGACATGTTGAACAAAACCCACTAAGTCGATGATGGCCCCGAAAGCCTTTTGGAGTGGCCCTGTGGACTTTTCCATGTGAATATTAAAGTCACCAAAAATTGGAATATTTTCTGCTATGACTACAAGGTCCCATAAGAATTCATGGAACTCAGTGGGGAACGCTGTATATGGCCCAGGAGGCCTGTAAACAGTAGCTATAAAAAGTGATTGAGTAGACTGCATAGATTTCATGACTAGAAGCTCAAAAGACAAAAACATAGTTTTTTGGGGGGGAAATTGAAATTTGCTATCATAAATGCGGGATGCGCGGGGGATATGGTCAGTAGTGTAACCAGGAGGTGAGGCCTCATTTAACACAGAAAAATTAATCAGGCTTAAGCCATGTTTCAGTCAGGCCAATCAGATTATGATCAAGATTCACATTGGCAGTTTGAAGTGACATGTCAAATATACTCCCTCTCTGGCCTCTAGGTCACCAGACTGCTGATTAGTATGCACACCTGTCACCATCGTCACGCGCACCAGCCCTCATTGACACTCAACTGGACTCCATCACCTCCTTGACTACCTGCCCTATTTATGTCACTCCCTTTGGTTCCTTCCCCAGGCGTTATAGTTTATGTTTCATGCTGGTGCGCTGTTCGTGTTTCTTGATTTGGTCATGTTCGTTTATTTATTGAATCTATTCACTCACTGAACTTGCTTCTCGACTCTCAGCGTATTTATCATTACATGACAAAAACATAATAATTGGATATCCGATTAGAATCAGTTGTTCCTGCAATCTGAATAGCCAAAAAGCACATGGAATCAGATATTTCAAGCCACATTTCAAACCACCTTTTGTAGGTGGTATAAAATCTGATTCCTGGCGATGTGATTTGTCTGAATGGTCAAATCTGATTTATTTGCCCTCAAGTGTTTTTTGTTATTTGGTTGCTAATTTATTGACAGTTTGACAACTACATGTGGTAGCTAACTATCTTGTTAATTGTTTACAAACACATTTGTGAATGTGCTAGAAAGCTAAACTGCTACCTAGCYAGCTAACTGCTATGGCTAGCCAAAAAGGACATGTTTTGAAGCTTTAAAAGTGTTCTTGCACTATGATTTTGAACATTCAAAGAAACTGGGAAACGTCGATGGCAGGCATTGTTGTCACCTTAGCTTGTTACATAACTTATAAGTAATAGGATGCATGAGCACCACCACCAATCAGCCTACACCACATTGATCAGATTGTCTGACCTGGGTCTCCTGTTTTCCCCTGATGTATCGTTAACGTAAAGACATAGGAAAATATCCCTGTCTTAAAGGCCGCCGAAAAACGAAACTGCAACCCCACCACTTGATACCGTCCATTTCCCTGTCAACCTGGCCTTTAATACATTACAAGATCTGATATCCCTGACTATAATCATTCATTATTTTAGCCTTTAATTGGTAACAGATATGTACTTTTACGAGTATGAGACAGAGGTTAGGGAAGGTCGTTGCACTCAAAGCAGATGTTCGGCAGGAGATCCTTCTCCCAACACACCRTATGACCTGACAGGTACATCCAAATTTGAAACAATTTTGGCAGGCCCCAGCCCTTTCCTATTACTGGGCTTAGGCTGTGCACTCCAACACAAACAGTGCGCCATGACCAGATGTTGACCTTTGAAAAGAAGAGCTTAAGGCCCATGCAGACAGGACTACGACAGAGGAATGCAAATGAAGACATTTTGTCAGTACTTTGTTTGACATTCAATCCCCTCTGGGAGGGATCATGAAGGATGTGGCTGGAGAATCGAAAACCACAGGGATTTCCCCACAGCAACCACTGGAAAGTAGACAATTTTATATTGTGTAATGACGGTTGCCAGGTATGCGTATTTAGGGGTTGCCAGGACCAGTGGTTAGTAGATCGGCCATATCGAGCGCCGGAAAGGGGGAGCAGGAGTAGAGGTGACAGTTATGAAGATTAAGCTCCACCAAACAATTGCACATCTTGCATATTAATGACTGATTAAACCTGTAGGGCATGAAGTGACAAAACTAATCATGGTAGATTTTAAATGCTCTTTTGTAGAGGAACCTGTTGCAAAAGTATGTCATTAGTTGTTATAACGGTTCAAGTTGTGCATGTCTTTTCTTTCGGCATATTACTATTTTATGTGCCTTTTGATATACATCAYTAATTTGGCAGGGCACGCAAGGTGGATGTTCGCCATTGCTGCTTCAGAGTTTTAGATGTGAGATTGTTGAGTATAACAATGCAATCCTGATAGAAAGAAATATCATAGAAATTACATTGGCTACACACGGCCTGTCTGCAATGAACTTGAAACATTGTATCAACTATTAACCTGGGTCCCGCCAAGAAGCTTGCACTAGCGAACTTGCAACATTGTATAAAATATTCTGGGCCCACAGAGTTTCCAGTACCAGTGAGCCGGGACAGACACAGCTGTAGGGTATTTGCGCAAGGGATAAGAAGCAGTACATGACTTGGGCAGGAGCTCACTGGAGCTGAGCACCGGCAACTCAAATGTTCTACTGCTTGAGATCCTGTTCCTCTTATAGAATATCAGCTCAAAAGTATTGTGGAGCTCCTGCACCTAAATATAAACAGTACCAGCACCCAAAATTAGTACCAATTTCAAAGTCAAGCACTGAAAATAAGTAATCAGGTAGACCTATTTTATGATGTTTCCACTGGATCAGAGCATGACATTTTTCCCTTTTACACTGAGTGGTTATCGAAAGGGAGAGAGCTGGAATGATTTTTCAAATACATTGAGGAACTATTGAAATTCTCAAAAACAGACTTTGTTAGCTTGCTTTGCTTTCAAGGAAGTGAGTTTATTTTCTACAGGATGTACCACCCCCATCTACTGTCAACCAAGCATGTCAATGCAGAGCTATACAGAGTCCTCCACATTGTTACAAATTGGAGATGCAGTAGGGAGATMGATTTGGCCTTTACATGCCTCTGGAGGCTAAGAAACTACGTCACACCCTCCATATGGAGCCTCCAACCACATTTTGGGATCAAGCATAAAGTGACTTTTAGTCTAGGGCTCTACTATAGATTAGTTCAATGAAATGGAAACAAATATACATAACAGTGCTTTGCAAAACTATTCACCTCCCTTGGCCTTTTTCCTATTTTGTTTCATTACATCCTGTAATTTAAATTTATTTTTATTTTTATTTCATGTAATGGACACACAAAATAGTCCAAATTGGTGAAGTGAAAAAAAAAAGACTTGTTTAAAAGAATTACACAAAAAAATTAAACGGAAAAGTGGTGTGTGAATATGTATTCACCCCCTTTGCTATGAAGCTCCTACATAAGATCTGGTGCCACCATTTACCTTCAGAAGTCACATAATTAGTTAAATAAAGTCTACCTGTGTGCAATCTAAGTGTCACATGATCTGTCACATGATCTCAGTATATATGCACCTGTTCTGAAAGGCCCCAGAGTCTGCCACACCACTAACCAAGGGGCACCACCAATCAAGCAGCACCATGAAGACCAAGGAGCTGTCCAAACAGGTCAGGGACAAAGTTGTGGAGAAGTACAGATCAGGGTTGGGTTATAAAAAAATATCCGAAACTTTGAACATCCCACGGAGCACCATTAAATTCATTATTAAAAAATTGAAAGAATATGGCTCCACAACAAACCTGCCATGAGCGGGCCGCCCATAAAAACTCACGGACCAGGCAAGGAGGGAATTAATCAGAGAGGCAACAAAGAGACTAAAGATAACCCTGAAGGAGCTGCAAAGCTCCACAGCGGAGATTGGAGTATCTATCCATAGGACCACTTTAAGCTGTACACTCCACAGAGCTGGGCATTACGGAAGAGTGGCCAGAAAAAAAACATTGCTTTTAGAAAAAAATAAGCAAACACGTTTCGTGTTCACCAAAAGGCATATGGGAGACTCCACAAACATATGGAAGAAGGTACTCTGGTTAGATGAGACTAAAACTGAGCTTTTTGACCATCAAGGAAAACGCTATGTCTGGCACAAACCAACACCTCCCATCACCCCAAGAAAATCATCCCCACAGTGAAGCATGGTGGTGGCAGCATCATGCTGTGGGGATGTTTTTCATCGGCAGGGACTGGGAAACTGGTGAGAATTTAAGAAATGATGGATGGCGCTAAATACAGGGAAATTCTTGAGGGAAACCTGTTTCAGTCAACCCAGAGATTTGAGACTGGGACGAGGTTCACCTTCCAGCAGGACAATGACCCCAAKTATACTGCTAAAGCAACACTGGAGTGGTTTAAGGGGAAACATTTAAATGTCTAGTCAAAGCCCAGACCTCAGCCCAGACCTGGCCTAGTCAAAGCCCAGACCTCAATCTAATTGAGAATCTGTGGTATGAGGTAAAGATTGCTGTACACCAGCGGAACACATCCAATTTGAAGGAGCTGGAGCAGTTTTGCCTTGAAGAATTGGCAAAAATCCCAGGGCTAGATGTGCCAAGCTTATAGAGAACTACCCCAAGATACTTTCAGCTGTAATTGCTGCAAAAGGTGGCTCGACAAMGTATTGACATTTGGGGGGTGAATAGTTATGSAAGCTACAGTTTTGTTTTTTGTCTTATTTGTTGTTTGTTACACAATAACAAATATTTTGGAAGTGGTAGCCAGGTTGTGTATATCAAATGATACAAACCCCCCAAAAATCTATTTTAATTCCAGGTTGTAAGGCAACAAAATAGGAAAAATACCAAGGGGGTGAAATCTTTCGCATGCCGCTGTATATTTGTTACTGTTAGACTAAAACAATCTGTTGGCCAACAGCCTAACGAGCAAACAATGGACCAGTCGACTAATTGCGTTCAGCCCTAGATCAGTCATATGTATTTATTATGCAGTTTATTTATTTAATTGTATTAATCAGTTACCCAATCAAGACAGGGCCACCCAGTTTTTGTCCCTCTCTTCCATGCAGAAGTGCTGTAACTCAGCGACATTTGTGGGTTTTCAAGCATAAACTGCTTGTTTCAAGTCCTGCCACAACCTCTCAATTGGGATTAGGTCTGGACTTCCAAACCTTCAAATATGTTGCTGTTTAGCCATTTTCATGTAGACTTGATTTTGTGTTTTGGATCATTGTCTTCCTGCATGACCCAGCTGTGCTTCAGCTCAGACGGATGGCCTGACGTTCTCCTGTAGAATTTTCTGATACAGAGCATCATTCATGGTTCCTTCTATTAAGACAAGCTGTCCAGGTCCTGAGGCAGCAAAGCATCCCCAAACTATTACACAACCACAACCATGCTTGACCGTTGTTATGAGGTTCTTACTGTGGAATGCAGTGCTATACTTTTGAATCAAAAAGTTATACTTTTGAATCATCTGTCCATAGAACATTATTTCAAGAGTCTTGATGCCCCTGCATTAATCTGGCCCTGAGTGCGTGCACTGTTCAGTCAATTACTGCAATTTGGTCAACAATAGACTTTGATAAAAAGAGCTTGTCTCTTCATTACAAACTCAATTTCCAGTCATAATTTCGGTGTGCACACCAATTATAGGCCCCCAAGTTATGAAAAATGGCATTGGTAATGTTTTTGGACAAGTTACCCTTTCTCTTCCAACTCTTAATCATACAAAAGGATGACCACTCCTCAGTTGTCTGTGAGATATTCTGATTGTTTTTGTCTTCTATTCCTACGAGAGGTGCATATCATCCAACACAGATGTGGACACCCCTTAAAATTAGTGGATTCAGCAATTTCAACCACACCTGTTGCTGACAGGTGTATAAAMTCGAGCACACAGCCATGCAATGTCCATAGACAAACGAATGGCCAGTACTGAAGAGCTCAGTGACTTTAAACGTGGCACCGTACTAGGATGCCACCTTTCCAACAAGTCAGTTCAAATTTCTGCACTACTACAGCTGCCCGGTCAACTCTAAGTGCTGTTATTATGAAGTGGAAACGTCTAGGAGCTACAAGGACTCAGCCTTGAAGTGGTAGGCTACACAAGCTCACAGAATGGGACCGCCGAGTGCTGAACCGCATAGCGCGTAAAAATCCTCTTTCCTGGGTTGCAACACTCACTACCGAGTTCTAAACTGCATCTGGAAGCAATGTCAGCACAATAACTGTTCTTTTGGAGCTTCATGAAATTAGTTTCCATGGCCGAGCAGCCGCACACAAGCCAAAGATCACCATGCGCAATGCCAAGCGTTGGCTGGAGTGGTGTAAAGCTCATTGCTATTGGACTTTGGAGCAGTGGAATCACACTTCACCATCTGGCAGTCCAATGGATTAATCTTGGTTTGGCAGATGCCAGGAGAACGCATAGCATAATATATTAGTCAACCACTTATTTTGGGGTATGCCTGAGTTCAGAAAGTCCAGTGCACACACTGAAACTTGGAGCTCAGGAGATCTAGACAGTTTCAACCATTGCCATGGAGGCCTTTCAATCTGGAGAATCACTGCCAGGTTACAATGTGAGGTCACCACTGTCAATGAGAAGGTCTGATGTAGGGCTGTATTGTCATGCAAAAGTCTGCCGGTCTCATGGTAATTGACCGTTAATTAACACAAACAAGCCGCATACAAACCWWWWGGTTTGTATGCGGCTTGCCTTTGGAACATCTACATTTAATAAAGTCTAATAAATCAATTAAATATACACCATCAGAATAGGATTATTATTTACTTTAGGTACAGTGGGGCAAAAAAGTATTTAGTCAGCCACCAATTGTGCAAGTTCTCCCACTTAAAAAGATGAGGCCTGTAATTTTCATCATAGGTACACTTCAACTATGACAGACAAAATGAGAAAAATAATCCAGAAAATCACATTGTAGGATTTTTTATGAATTTATTTGCAAATTATGGTGGGAAAATCAAGTATTTGGTCACCTACAAACAAGCAAGATTTCTGGCTCTCACAGACCTGTAACTTCTTCTTTAACCTCTAATTCCTCCCAAACCCGGATCCGGGAGCACCCCCACAGTAAAAAAGCTGACTAGCATAACCTAGAATAGCGTCACAAGTAAATACTAGCATCTAAATATCATTAAATCACAAGTCCAAGCACCAGATGAAAGATACACATCTTGTGAATCCAGCCATCATTTCTGATTTTAAAATGTTTTACAGGGAAGACACAATATGTAAATCTATTAGCTAACCACGTTAGCAAAAGACACCACTTTTTTACTCCACCACTTTTTTACTCCATCAGTAGCCATCACTAATTCGACCAAATAAAGAATATAATAGCCCCTAACCAAGAAAAAACTCCATAAGATGACAGTCTGATAACATATTTATTGTATAGCATATGTTTTTTTAGAAAAATTTGCATATTTCAGGTATAAATCACAGTTCTACATTGCAGCTGCAATCTGAAATAGTGCCGAAGCTGCCAGAATAATTACAGAGACCAACGTCAAATACCTAATTACTAATCTTAAAACATTTCTGAAAAAATACACAGCGTACAGCAAATGAAAGCCCAACATCTTGTGAATCCAGCCAATTGTCAGATCTTTTTAAGTGTTTTACAGCGAAAAAACATAATATAGCATTATATTAGCTTAGCACAATAGCCAGAAACACAAGCAATTTACCAGCAGCACAGTGTTAGCGATCAAAACAATACAGCAAAAGATATATAATTTTTGACTAACCTTGATATACTTCGTCAGATGACAGTCCTGTAACATCATATTACACAATGCATATAGGTTTTGTCACAAATCGTGGTTTGTGACAAATCGTGGTTATACAATGTGATCAGTGGCAACAGGTCATGCATTCTGGCCAGCGCCATCTTGGAAAGGCACCTAAGTTTACGATTATTTATCGATTAGATTGACTAAAAATACAGGTTGGACAGCAAATGAAAGATGCATTAGTTATTAATGCAACCGCTGAGTTAGATTTTTAAAATTAACGTTACTGACATACAGTGTGCGTTACAGCCAGACTAGTGCCGCAATAATGGCGGACAAATCCGTTTACATTTTTCCACATAAATACGGAATAACATCATAAATAGCTCTTACTTTTGGACGAGCTTCCATCAGAATCTTGGGCAAAGTGTCCTTTGTCCAAAAGATCGTTGCTTGGTTGTAAAACGTTGTCTTCAACTTCGGAATTAGCAGCTAACAATAGCTATGTGGCCACAACATGCCCAAATCCCCAAAACGCAATACTAAGGGAATTCCGAAAATGAAACATACTCGCATAAACTGATATAACTCGGTTTAAAATAACTTCGTTATGATGTTTCTAACACCTATATCGAATTAAATTACAGACGGATATAGCTAAGGCCGATAACTGAGCGTTTCAAAATGCCATCCTGAGGTCTTGCTTTGCGCAATGACGAACGACGAAAAGAGAGCTCACTTCGTTCCTTGCCTTTTATAAGCTCTGAGAACTACGTAGAAACTCCATTCCACTTCTCATTGGTTACTGACATCCAGGGGAAGGCGGGTGCAGTTCATGTCGACCCATAGGATACATACAGAGCTTTAAACTGATCTGAGAACAGAGCCTCGTTTTCAGACCTTCGCAGTTCCTGTCATGGATTTCGCTGCAGAAAGAGTTGTGGTTCACCCACAGACATAATTTAAACGGTTTTAGAAACTAGAGATTGTTTTCTATCCAATAGTAATAATAATATGCATATTGTACGAGCAAGAATTGAGTATGAGGCAGTTTAATTTGGAGACGATATTTTCCAAAGTGGAAACAGCACCCCTAGATTGAGAAAAGGTTAAGAGGCTCCTCTGTCCTCCACTCGTTACTGTATTAATGGCACCTGTTTGAACTTGTTATCAGTATAAAGCCACTGTCCACAACCTCAAACTGTCACACTCCAAACTCCACTATGGCCAAGACCAAAGAGCTGTCAAAGGCACCAGAAACAAAATTGTAGACCTGCACCAGGCTGGGAAGACTGAATCTGCAATAGGTAAGCAGCTTGGTTTGAAGAAATCAACTGTGGGAGCAATTATTAGGAAATGGAAGACATACAAGACCACTGATAATCTCCCTCGATCTGAGGCTCCACGCAAGATCTCACCCCGTGGGGTCAAAATTATCACAAGAACGGTGAGCAAAAATCCCAGAACCACACGGGGGGACCTATGAATGACCTGCAGAGAGCTGGGACCAAAGTAACAAAGCCTACATCAGTAACACACTACGCGCCAGGGACTCAAATCCTGCAGTGCAGACGTGTCCCCTGCTTAAGCCAGTAATGTCAGGCCCGTCTGAAGTTTGCTAGAGAGCATTGATGATCCAGAAGAAGATTAGGAGAATGTCATATGGTCAGATGAGACCAAATATAACTTTTTTGGTAAAAACTCAACTCGTTGTGTTTGGAGGACAAAGAATGCTGAGTTGCATCCAAAGAACACCATACCTACTGTGAAGCATGGGGTGGAAACATCATGCTTTGGGGCTGTTTTTCTGCAAAGGGACCAGGACGACTGAGCCGTGTAAAGGAAAGAATGAATGGGGCCATGTATCGTGAGATTTTGAGTGAAAACCTCCCTCCATCAGCAAGGGCATTGAAGATGAAACGTGGCTGGGTCTTTCAGCATGACAAAGATCCCAAACACACCGCCCGGGCAACAAAGGAGTGGCTTCGTAAGAAGCATTTCAAGGTCCTGGAGTGGCCTAGCCAGTCTCCAGTCTCAACCCCATACAAATCTTTGGAGGGAGTTGAAAGTCCGTGTTGCCCCAGCAACAGCCCCAAAACATCACTGCTCTAGAGGAGATCTGCATGGAGGAATGGGCCAAAATACCAGCAACAGTGTGTGAAAACCTTGTGAAGACTTACAGAAAACGTTTGACCTCTGTCATTGCCAACAAAGGGTATATAAAAGTATTGTGAAACTTTTGTTATTGACCAAATACTTATTTTCCACCATAATTTGCAAATAAATGAATAAAAAATCCTACAATGTGATTTTCTGGAGAAAAAAAATCTAATTTTGTCTGTCATAGTTGAAGTGTACCTATGATGAAAATTACAGGCCTCTCATCTTTTTAAGTGGGAGAACTTGCACAATTGGTGGCTGACTAAATACTTTTTTGCCCCACTGTAGGTCTAAAGAAACATTATGATATGAAGAAAATTGCAAAGGCTGTAGACTTAATTTAGCAGACAGATATGCTTATAAGTCCCGTACCATTAGTTTATAGTATATAATTTTATAGTAATAAGAACATAATTGAACTTAGCTAAATAAAATAGAAAGGATATTTTTCCCATTCCGAAACGAGTGCGCATATGTGGCGCTAAAATTAGTCATTTGAAACGGGTCCGAAAATATTGATTTTGAGGTATTTGGCAAATTTAACTGAATGATACAAACCTTAGAATGTCTTACAAATCAAAACATATGGGCTGCATGATGCGACTGTAGGTTATTGATGATTTAAGAAAGATGGGGAAAAAAGATTGCTCTGATCCTTGACTTTGAGGCTGCACTAGCTGTTGTCTTATCAAGTGATCATATTTTCCACCCATCAGACTATTCTGAATGTAATCTTGTCTTTACTAATATGTCAAATTAGTTCATTATGAAATGGGCACAAATAGGGGCTTTGTAAAAAATATGTCATCCATATGCACTTGAATAGCCACTTTCGCTGGTTCGTTTTTCACTCATGCCAGGTAGGCTACTCTGGATATTTCACTCCACACATCAACCACTGTTTGAGGAGCATGCAGCCTCTCCCTGCATGACAAGTGATACTATGCCCAAACTCTGTATGTCATGGGCTCTCCAACTCTGTTCCTGCAGCTACCAAATGCTTAATTTGGGAAATCAAGTGAAATCTGTTTTGGAACATTGATAGTAATATGTTTTCACAACTAAACATTTTTCAATAAACTGTTAACAGCCCCTCTCTCTGCGTGCTCGAGAAAGGAATGAAGGAGAGCGGGAGAGGAGATGGAAAAGCATGGTGGGATATTCTATAGCTAAAGGTAATGTCAGTCTATTAATTATGAAAATATACATATTTTTTTATTAAAAATCAATTTCAAATTCACTATAATTGTAAGTTCAATGAACCAACAGCATCGCCAAGGCCTATACTTTCTCTCCCAGACTCAAAAACAGAACATTTGAACTGTAGCATAAGGTACCAGTCCATCCAGTATGCATAATAATACAGTCTACACTTAAAGGCGATTACTAGAATGAGTTTAATTTTTGAGTTTAGGCTAGACCAATTACTTACTAAGACATCTTAAATTAACAAGCTCTTCATTAGAAACATATACATTCAACATGCCACGAAATCTAGCTACTGTGCCATGAGAGATGTCATTATAGATATACAATTGTAACGATCTTCTTCGTCTGATGAAGAGTAGTCAGTATCGGACCAAAACGCATGCTACGTGTTCTTGATATTTATTTTAACTCAGAACACTAAGACAAAATAACAAAAATAGACCAACACGAAACAGTTCTGTCTGGTGCAGACACAAAGACAGAAAACAACTACCCACAAAACCAACATGGAAAATGGCAACCTAAATAGGCTCCCCAATCAGAGACAACGAGAAACAGCTGTCTCTGATTGGGAACCAACTCAGGCCACCATAAACCTCCAAACCCCTAGACCATACAACATCCCCATAGACAAGACAAAAACCCCTAGACAATACAAAAACTAAACAAACCACCCTTGTCACACCCTGACCTAACCAAAAAACAAATATAACTAAAGTCAGGGCGTGACAACAATATATATAACTGGAGGCAACTTATGGCTATAGGATCCCTTATAGGCAAAATGTTTTCAAACACTTGAGTAATTATTTTCTGGACAAATATGCTGTGGCCAATGGGGAGGTGTGAGCGCAATAAAGTAAATCAACTCCCTGTATGGCCATGAGCTGGAAAAGTGATGATATGCCTCTTTCACACATCACAATGCGGTCAGTATGTTCGGTGTAAGCGATCATGCGCTCCCTTGTTACATTGTGTGTAACATCACTGTTTGGTTTTACCCCTGGTTTCAGAGTGCAACGGCAGTGAGATTCCATTGCAGGAATGACAGACCCATTGTACTTGAAGGTTAATGACACTGCCTTTTTATCAGAGGCCTAAATGGAAGTTTAATGTACCTGTTTAACTGACCTCACACATGTAGCTGGTGCTTATATGTTCATTCAAGGGAACCGTGAGAGTTTAAAGGGGGGTGAATCATTACTAAGATGTGCTACTGAAGCGTGTCTGCTTAACAAAAATACAGTGCTCTCAGTGCTGCATGTGTTCATGTGTTATACCATATAAATTCCTCTCTCACCCACTTCTTTTGAATGATATACTTACAGACAGAGTGGGATAGTGGCAACRCCAGAGTGATAATCTCATACTGTAGGTTTGTAAAGAAATGCCTTTAGTGAACTCGTTCAGTTTAGGGTGCTAAAATGAGGCACGTGAACCTAAAATACAACATTTCCCAAAACCGTTTACGTAAAAAAAGAGCAGGGCTACGAGAGGCTAACCACCAGGTATGTGCTCGGTCAAGAAATAAGAAAGGGAGCATATGAGGTTTCAGAATGGACTAACGATGAAAGGACTAAAGACGAGTCTCATCTAGACAGGCAGTGTCGGGGACTCCAATTAGGGATAGGCCCCAGCGGTTAATGAGGTGGAATCAACCGATAGCCTGAAAGATCTGCCTTAGCTGTCCATCCGTCTGCCTGCCCACACTAGCACATTCAGAAAAAGCGAGGGGGAGGAAGCTTGACAGCAGAGGCGTCTTTGTTTTTAATGGCCATCACCTGCCAGACAGGCTACACCGCTCTCCTCTCAGCCCCTGCAGGTCTTTTACCCCTGGCGAAAACATTGTGGGCACGCTCGTTCCTCCCTGACCAGAAACTCACCTCCCCCTACCCCTCTCCATCCACCTCCACTTCTTTTTTTAGCGCATGGCTTGGGGCTTTTCAACTATCTGGCTCAGTCTACAGTGTCATTGGATCACCAGAATGGATTGTTGCCCTTTAGCCTAAAGTTTTTCTGGTGTCTTTAACAATCTATCACCCATGGTCTCGTTCCCCAGAATCGTCATATTGTGAAGTTTGCTAAATCCCATGTAAGGTGCATTACTTGCATCTGAGCTGTTTCCCAACAGTCATTGTTGTCCTGTAGTGCTTGATAGGTCATTTTGTTTTATTATTTAACTTCAAATAATTATCTTAAATGACACCCACTTTAGATAATATGTGACCCATTTCAAGAAGCTAGGTGTATGTCGCACGTCACTACTTCACAGGAGAGGCAGTTGGACGTTTTATTTATTTTGTATTAACAAAATTMWTTTTTTTTGCAGAAATGCCTTCTGGAACATGTGAACTTTCATGTGCCTTAATAAAAAACGTGTATGCCATCTGTAAATAAGAATACATTTGTTAAATTACGAGCCTAGTTGATTTAGCCGTGATTGGCTGAGATAATAAATGGGCTGGACATGCCAAGAGATGAGTTCAGATTGGTCTGCCATGTAGCMCGCTTCTGTCTATAACATGAGCTGCTCAGTATGTGTAGATAATCCTTGCTACTGCAGGTTTTTTGACAGATACAACATTAGCCATAGAGATCTGCAGAAGTGTTGCTACTGCTCTCGACAAAGAGTGCTGCCCAGAATTTAGCAGGCACAATTGACAAAGATCAGTGGGAAAAAGTTGTAATGGACTACTTTTCTGCACAAGGTCAGCGTGAATCGGAGTGACTTGACACAACAACAGGGCAAATACGCTGTAGCTAGCTACAAACCAAACGGAAAAGACACGCTGCTGTGAAACATTCAACAATGTGTATGGGTAAGAGTCTAGCTACAATTTCAGATGTTATACATTTCTAATTTTGTCCGAAAGTTATTTTCATTGCAAGTTAAAGCGTACTGTTAGCTAGCAAATATTACGTGTATGATCTGTGTAGTAATATTATTTGTATTTCAGAAAGCCATTTGCATTGCTAGCTAGCTAACATTGAACCTAGTTGGTTAGCTTTAGCTACCTGCAGATTCATACTACAGCATTTCATGAATTGCAGCTAGCTATGACAATCTGTTTGTACTGTAGCTATGGGTTGGGTTTATGGTTTAGGTAGCTAGCTACATGTCTAAACAAAAGACTCCACTTCGCAAGTGAACGATTACATGACCTATCAAGTTAGCCTGGTCTGTCTGGGGGTAATTACAGCCATATATTGAATTTCAGGAACATGTGTACATGTCTAGACAATATTGACCCATCCACTTAGCTAGATGTGGCTTGTGGGTGGTTAGAGCAGTTCTTTCACATGACCCATCAATTTAGACAAGTGTCTGGGTAAGCATCATCTAATAATTATAAAATATTTATACAAAATGTTTATCTGAATACTTTCAAAGTCAAATTTGGATGCAGGCCTAGGACTAGATAAAGTGTAGTTTTACCTAGTTATTCCTTATTGTAGGCTACTACTTAAACCCCTTTTAGTCTTGAAATCTTTGGTTTTTTACTACACTACCTAACTGACTCTGTTTAGCTCCATGCCTCACGTGTGAATCCTTAAAGAGATGAGCAACGAGCAACAAGAGGAAGCGCTGTGATGTGAGTCGACCTAAGAAGGACAAGAAGAAACAGTACACATTCATCAAGTGCAAGAAATACATTTGCAACACACACACAGCAAAACTCTGTCCCTCATGTGTTGTGTAGACCGGCCTTAATTTGTGTTCAATGGGGCTCATTTATCATTTCCATAAAGTACTATATGTAAAATGTGTCCTTCCAATTTGTTCAGTTCAAAGCAATAAACATCAATAGTGATAAACATTGTTTGATTTATATTTGTTCGAGAAAACATGATTTATTACACCCATGTCTTGATTATAAACGAACAGTGTTTTTAGTGATACATATCAGAGGTAAATGACCAATATTAACCATGCACAATGTCTACATTGCTTGTAATTTATATAAGTCAACATCTAAGTATTAAGTTTTTTTATGTAAGTTGTTATGGATTGTTTTAAAAACCCAATAATGTTGTGGGTCCATCAGACCTGCGGACATTGGGTGAATAACAAAAACATGAACACCACACAATGGTTAAAAAACACTATTCACATGTATGATGGATGCATATTTTGAAAACAGATAACATTACACTTAAAATCAAAATGACACAAGATATAAAAAAGCCTCTATAAGTCTGACTATAAGACCTAAGAACCTGTGTGTGGAATAATGTGAGTGTGCGTCCTTTGAAGACTGAGAAAAATGAATTGGCGCACGGGAAACATGTCAATTTGAGAAATGGCCGATAAAGATAGACTAATGCATTTAAAATGTACTTTCCATAAATATGACCATTTGTCACATTCATTAATATCTTATTCATATATCACTTCTAAACTGACAAATAAACATAAAATATATATTTTACAAATACAATATCACATTTAATACATTTTTTTCAAGCAATAGAGTATATGCTTTGAATACTAGGCGGTTGGGAAAATCTGCAGTTTTGGGCAAATTCTCATGTTGTCACGGATCACTAGGAGTGGTGGGTGTGGAGTCAGGCGCAGAGAGCAGTGCTTTCAATGAATACATTTTATTCAGCTGGGTCCAGCCAACAACCAGGCAAAGTGACCAATAAACCGATTAAGTCCCTCAACCAGGGAAAATAAAGGACAGCAAACACGTAAGAGCAAACCAATAATACACCACTGACATAAAGGATAAGCCCGCACAACAGCAGGCAGGACCTGGGAGTTTAAATAGCCCCTAATTAACAACAAATAAGATACATGTGAAAACAATCAAGACAAAACCAACAGAAAAGAAAAAAGGAATCGGTGGCAGCTAGTAGACCGGTGACGACGACCGCCGAGCGCCGCCCGAACAGGGAGAGGATCCACCTACGGTGGAAGTTGTGACACGTATCACTTTGCTCAATTTGTCACATACAAGGCTTTTGTATGACTGGTGAAATGTGCAGTACATTAATCAGCTATGCCTGCCCCATATGTAAGGCCCTCTTTGAGTTGTTGCTGGTGCCGGTTTACTTTCTTGGTCATGGGACCTGTGCCTACTCTTGGTACACTCCATTGAAGCACCATCAGCTCTCACAACACACCTCGCATCCTCCTCTCTGATTGCTTATAGTGTCACCAAAGTGCTGTCAAGCCTAAATTTGTCCATCACATTTGATATAGCATCGGCTCCCTCATTGAACGTGGCTACTACTATACTGCCTGCTGTGTCAATGCAGCTTTTGCCCACGAAGACAGTTTTGGGGCATTGCAACCATATTACAGAGTTCAGACATGGGTTCCACTGTGCTGCATTCTTTTGAGGAGGTTATCATTTGACATCTTATAATATGGAGGTACCATTTTCAGTGCAACCTCTCTATTAAAAAAATGTATGGCCTCCATGGTTTTTGTGATCTTCACCATTTATCTAGGGCTCGCTGGTACCAACACCAAGATGACGAGTATCTACCGTGATTAGAGATTCCGTCTGTTGACATGGAATGAACAAGACCAGCCCAGATGGTATTCTTCATGGCTTCTACATCACCCTGGATATAAAAAAACACGCCTCTATAATCGTTTTGCAGACTCTTACATTTTTGAGTTTCCCTACACCTCTCCCCCCAAGGTGTTTCTCTGAACTAAGTTTTTGAAGCATTGTTCATCCTCTTGTGGGCATGATTGATGCATTCTAGTTTCCCTATCTTAATGCCTGGGTAGGGATCTAATTTGACAACTGCCTTGTATGCAGTACTGTCACCATCTGAGAGCATCTCGGTGTAATGAAAATGTTGGCGACTGACTGATCTGGCCCACATGCGTTTAGCTGCGTCCTGCTCCATTGCTTTGCTCGAACCTGAAGTATTGAACACAGTCATCTGCATGTGAATCCTTCCATTCCCGGAACTCCTCCTCAGTAATTCCACTCTTCCTTTTCATCACACATGCATAGCAGTATGAAGACACCTCAACACCTCAACACCTCATAGTCTGTCACTAGACCTGTTACAATGTCTATGCACACACCTATCCCGTAGTTGGAAGTGAATCCTCTCTTGTGCCAAGTGTCATCAAATAATACATTCATGTCTATGATGGCATCCTCATTCTCCTTCAGCAACTCTGCTATGTCTGCGTCTATATCTGCATATATTCTTCTAATTAGCTTTGCAGCACTCTCCATTGACTGTAACCCTCTCTGAATCTCTGCAACTAAAGTGGGAGTACTTACTATGATGCCTGCCGACATTACAGTCATAACTGCAGGATTAAATATCAGCATGTTACCCTATGTAAATATTAGCATATCAGCATGTATTTACTTTATGTAAAGCTAATTTCTCAGTAATCATAGTAGGCTAATGTGAAAGTCTCATTGTATAGTTATGTTTTCCTATTACTCTGTTTATTCACTTTGAATACATTTGCTGGAGCAAGGAAATACATACTATTTATACACAGCAAGTGACCTGACAATAATGGATAACTCTCCCTTTTTGTTTACCTGTCTCTCCTGTCATATCTCTGATATGAGCTGAGACACAAGGAAGGAATCCCAAGGACTTTGCTTATTTCCTTTTAGAGCTGCGTGTCCAAGTTTGTGGGCTAGAAGAACCATCCTCACATTTATGTAAAATGCCACATCTCCCCTGGAGCACACCTGCAGCCAGGAGGAATTGTAAACCCTCCTCCTAAATGCATCACGATCACCTTCACAGTGAGCACATTCTATCATGAAAGAATTACAAAATCCCTTGTTGGTGGGGTCTATGGTGATTTTCAGTCCAGTGTTTAGACTTAGGGCAAATCAAATGATGTACAAGTTGGATTATTTGTTACATGTGGAATAAAAGCCACTGTTGGTGAACGGAAAGGCACTGGAGCGACAAACTGCCCTTTCTGTCTCTGCCTGGCCGGTTCCCCTCTCTCCACTGGGATTCTCTACCTCTAACCCTATTACGGCGGAGTCACTGGTTTACAGGTGCTCTTCCATGCCGTCCCTAGGAGGGGTGTGTCACTTGAGTGGGTTGAGTCTTCCTGTCCGGGTTGGTACCCCCCTCGGGTTTGTGCCGTGGGGGAGATCAACGTGGGCTATACTCAGCCTTGTCTCAGCGCAGTCAGTTGGTGGTCTGAAGATATCCCTCTAGTGGTGTGGGGGCTGTGCTTTGGAAAAGTGGGTGGGGTTAAATCCTCCCTGGTTGGCCCTGTCTGGGGGGTATAGTCAGATGGGCCACAGTGTCTCCTGACCCCTCCTGTCTCAGCCCCCAGTATTTATGCTGCAATAGTTTATCTGTTGGGGGGCTAGGGTTAGTCTGTTATCTGGAGTATTTCTCCTGTCTTATCTGGTGTCCTGCATGAATTTAAGTATGCTCCCTCTAATTCTCTCTCTCCCTCTAATCCCCTCCTGGAGGACCTGGGCCCTGGGACCATGCCTCAGGACTACCTGGCCTGATGACTCCTTGCTGTCCCAACTATTCTGCCTGCGGCTCTGGAACCCTGAACTGTTCACCGGACGTGCCACCTTGTCCTGGACCTGCTGTTTTCGACTCGCTCTCTCTATCGCACCTGCTATCTCCAACTATGAATGCTCGGCTATGAAAAGCAAACTGACATTTACTCCTGAGGAGCTGACCTGTTGCACCCTCTACAACCACTGTGATTATTATTATTATATGACCCTGCTGGTCATCTATGAACATTTGAACATCTTGGCCATGTACTATTATAGTCTCCACCACTCAGAGCCTAGTTCCTCTCTAGGTTTCTTCCTGGGTTCCTGCCTTTCTAGGGAGTTTTTCCGAGCCACCGTGCTTTTACATCTGCATTACTTGCTGTTTGGGGTTTAGGCTGGGTTTCTGTATAGCACTTTGTGACATCGGCTGATGTAAAAAGGGCTTTAAGAATACATTTGATTGATTGATTGATGGCTTGCTGCTGTCTGGTTGATTGCGGCTAGCTGTCATCTTTATCTCAACTGATTTGCGTCTCCACGGATTGCTGCCGGGTCCCTCCTTTTCCTCCTCTACCTAGGCTGTACTGCCACTGCCTCAATAGACTGATCAGCAATTATTTTCTTTCATTCACTACATTTATCACATTGGCAAATATTTTTATTCACATACAGTAGGTATATTGTTGGAGATTTGCTCATTTTTATTTCCCCCCTCCTCCCTCTCTGCTGATGACTTCGTCAACCATTTTGAAAAGAAGGTCGACGACATCCGATCCTCGTTTGCTAAGTCAAACGACACCGCTGGTTCTGCTCACACTGCCCTACCCTGTGCTTTGTCCTCTTTCCCCCCTCTCTCTCCAGATGAAATCTCGCGTCTTGTGACGGCCGGCCGCCCAACAACCTGCCCGCTTGACCCTATCCCCTCCTCTCTTCTCCAGACCATTTCCGGAGACCTTCTCCCTTACCTCAATCCCTCGCTCATCAACTCATCCTTGACCGCTGGCTACGTCCCTTCCGTCTTCAAGAGAGCGAGAGTTGCACCCCTTCTGAAAAAACCTACACTCGATCCCTCCGTGTCAACAACTACAGCGCAGTATCCCTTCTTTTCTTTTCTCTCCAAAACTCTTGAACGTGCCGTCCTTGGCCAGCTCTCGCTGCTATCTCTCTCAGAATGACCTTCTTGATCCAAATCAGTCAGGTTTCAAGACTAGTCATTCAACTGAGACTGCTCTTCTCTGTGTCACGGAGGCGCTCCGCACTGCTAAGCTAACTCTCTCTCCTCTGCTCTCATCCTTCTAGACCTATCGGCTGCCTTTGATACTGTGAACCATCAGATCCTCTCTCCACCCTCTCCGAGCTGGGCATCTCCGGCGCGGCCCACGCTTGGATTGCGTCCTACCTGACAGGTCGCTCCTACCAGGTGGCGTGGCGAGAATCTGTCTCCGCACCACGTGCTCTCACACTGGTGTCCCCAGGGCTCTGTTCTAGGCCCTCTCCTATTCTCGCTATCACCAAGTCACTTGGCTCTGTCATATCCTCACATGGTCTCTCCTATCATTGCTATGCAGACGACACAAATTAATCTTCTCCTTTCCCCCCTCTGATACCAGGTGGTGAATCGCATCTCTGCAATGTCTGGCAGACATATCAGTGTGGATGACGGATCACCACCTCAAGCTGACCTCGGCAAGACGGAGCTGCTCTTCCTCCCGGGGAAGGACTGCCCGTTCCATGATCTCGCCATCACGGTTGACAACTCCATTGTGTCCTCCTCCCAGAGTGCTAAGAACTTGGCGTGATCCTGGACACACCCTGTCGTTCTCAACTAACTCAAGGCGGTGACCCGTTCCTGTGGTTCATACTCTACAACATTCGCAGAGTACGACCCTGCCTCACGCAGGAAGCGGCGCAGGTCCTATCCAGGCACTTGTCATCTCCCGTCTGGATTACTGCAACTCGCTGTTGGCTGGGCTCCCTGCCTGTGCCATTAAACCCCTACAACTCATCCAGAACGCCGCAGCCCGTCTGGTGTTCAACTTTCCCAAGTTCTCTCACGTCACCCCGCTCCTCCGCTCTCTCCACTGGCTTCCAGTTGAAGCTCGCATCCGTTACAAGACCATGGTGCTTGCTTACGGAGCTGTGAGGGGAACGGCACCTCCGTACCTTCAGGCTCTGATCAGGCCTACACCCAAACAAGGGCACTGCGTTCATCCACCTCTGGCCTGCTCGCCTCCCTACCTCTGAGGAAGTACAGTTCCCGCTCAGCCAGTCAAAACTGTTCGCTGCTCTGGCACCCCAATGGTGGAACAAACTCCCTCACGACGCCAGGTCAGCGGAGTCAATCACCATTCCGGAGACACCTGAAACCCCACCTCTTTAAGGAATACCTAGGATAGGATAAAGTAATCCTTCTAACCCCCCCCTTAAAAGAGTTAGATGCACTATTGTAAAGTGGTTGTTCCACTGGATATCATAAGGTGAATTCACCAATTTGTAAGTCGCTCTGGATAAGAGCGTCTGCTAAATGACTTAAATGTAAATGTATTCTTCGCGGGAGATATTTTCAAACAAGGAAGTGCTGTGCGGCACGTGAGGCATTTTAACCAATCAGGTTGCTGAAAAGGGCCTTTAAATGCCAGTAACCAATCAGATGTCAGGAAATGACTCTTCTTTCTGGACAAAGCACTTACGTCTACAAAGGGTATAGCCACATGGACTAGTTAACAAACAAGCTTTTGAAGGATATATGATTCAAAATGAGGAGTTTTAGAAATAGCGTTTGATGTTTTACATGAAACATGCTATCAAGAACAACATTTATGCTAGGTGTAGTTGACGGAGTTGGGATAAAATTATACAAATCATATTTATATACATTATTGCTAATTTATTTCTACATTTTATGAAAGTATAGTTACAAAATATTCCAAAATCTGAAAATGTACAGATGGAAACAAAATCAACAATTTGCCTGTGGTGCCCGACCTTAAGAGGGTGTGAATAATGCTGAATAGATGTAGACAAAGAAGTTCTGTCCAGTAGGTGTACCAAAACATTAAACGGCCATTTCCTCAAAAATAGGGTTACAAGTTTATCAACTTTTAAAGCAGAATTTATTCGCTTTATCGCTCTATGTAAGACTGAATTGAGGCGGAGGGTCATGTGAGTCCACTTATCAACGCATTCGTAACAACCTAACCATTAAGAAACTTCTATTCAATCAAATATGTCTCATGTAGCAAACAAGCAAATATATTTATTTTTGACTATATTCGACACTCATTGACCTCCATAAAAATAATCCTCCCGTTGTGAGCTTATTTTCTTTGACCAATTTTGGCCAGAGTAAAACCTCTCGCTCACCTTKTCCTCTCTGCAGAAGGTCACACAACATGTTAAAGGTTTCCCTCCGCATGTGGGAAGTTTCCTAACCATTGTCAAATCAAATAAACTAAATAAATCCAAATATCTTAATTGTAAAAGGGTTTAAACACTGTTTCCCATGCTTGTTCAATGAACCATAAACAATTAATGAACATGCACCTGTAGAACGGTTGTTAAGACACTAACAGCATACAGACGGTAGGCAAATAAGGTCACAGTTATGAAACTTAGGACACTAAAGAGGCCTTTCTACTGACTATAAAAAACACCAAAAGAAAGATGCTCAGGGTCCCTGCTCATCTGCGTGAACATGCCTTAGGCATGCTGCAAGGAGGCATGAGGACTGCAGATGTGGCCAGGGCAATAAATTGCAATGTCCGTACTGTGAGACACCTAAGACAGCGCTACAGGGAGACACTTTTGAATGCTGGCGGTGCTTTCACTCTAGTGGTAGCATGAGACGGAGTTTACAACCCACACAAGTGGCTCAGGTAGTGCAGCTCATCCAGGATGGCCTGCTGGAGGTCATTTTTCAGGGCTCTGGCAGTGCTCCTCCTTGCACAAAGGCGGAGGTAGCGGTCCTGCTGCTGGGTTGTTGACCTCCTACGGCCTCCTCCACGTCTCCTGATGTACTGGCCTGTCTCCTGGTAGCGCCTCCATGCTCTGGACACTACGCTGACAGACACAGCAAACCTTCTTGCCACAGCTCGCATTGATGTGCCATCCTGGATGAGCTGCACTACCTGAGCCACTTATGTGGGTTGTAGACTCCGTCTCATGCTACCACTAGAGTGAAAGCCCCGCCAGCATTCAAAAGTGACCAAAACATCAGCCAGGAAGCATAGGAACTGAGAAGTGGTCTGTGGTCACCACCTGCAGAACCACTCCTTTATTGGGGGTGTCTTGCTAATTGCCTATAATTTCCACCTTTTGTCTATTCCATTTGCACAACAGCATGTGAAATTTGTGTTGCTTCCTAAGTGGACAGTTTGATTTCACAGAAGTGTGATTGACTTGGAGTTACATTGTGTTGTTTAAGTGTTCCCTTTATTTTTTTGAGTAGTGTATATTTTGATAATCATTATCACTATCATCGCTAGCATAGCTGACGCTAGCTAACTAACGTTAGCATGCGTCAATACCACTCAGATTTGACTTGGAAACAAACATTATTAGTAGGAAAACTTTCTGCCTAAACTGGGTGCCAAACTGATCCCTTGGGTATAAACTGATGCTGAGACCTACCTGAAGGAGCAAAAGTGGGCATCATAACTTGTCCAGCAATGTGATTGCAATGGTTTAGCAACCTCCAAAAGTAATTTCATTCACTGTTCCCTTGCTATTTTCACAGCTCGTCAGGCAAGACCTCAAAATAAGTGTACATGTGACACAAGTACCCTTGTGAGACCTCAGTTGTCTCCCTCGACTCTTATGAAAAGGGCACGCCGTCATGAGGCTTCTGGTAGTGAACTTAGTTACTACCCTGATGACAGACTGCTTCATCAACAACGACAGGTAATGTGTGTCGTGTGAACATTTTTATAAAAAAATACTTGGCTTGATAAACTACTAGGCTAATTCCCCGGCCAAGCAGATACAACAAGGATAGTCATTTTGGTTGTAAACTGCATTAGCAAAAAGCTTTCTTTAGAACAATGATATTATATCACCCAATCACAGGCCCTCCTAGTCAACACTACCTTGTAAGATTTCCTGCTGCAGTTGTTTGAGAGATGTCCAATTTGCAGCTGAACATTCAGCATAGAGAATAACAGCAAGGGGGCCTTCATCAGCATCATGCAGACATACTCTCACTTTGAGTATTCCTATGAATGGAACTTGTTGGCAAGTATCCGACCAGCAACCTTCAATGGCAACAGCTTTTCAGGATAATTATTTGTGCAAATAAATAAGGTAAACCACTTCATTACTTTGGTACATTTGATAACCCAATTGTGAAACATAATCTATGTAAACTGACATTATTTGTTGCTTATTTTAAACTTTTTTACACATAGAATGTACAGGGCATAACCTAGCCTGATGGAACCAGCCTGATCGCTGTGTCCACCATTGTATTTCACTTCACATTTTATGATATCTGAAGTGAAATACGAAGGTGAACACAGCGGTCAGGTTGGTTTCACCAGGCTAATCATAAACACCATTAATAATGTAATCGGTGGTCTCTCTTTCTTCCTTTCTGTGTGTGACAGACCAGGAGCTGATCTACGCTGCTATGCCCATTAATGGGCACTGGCAAAGACCTCACATCCAGCCACTCCTCTTGCCTGCTCACAATTGGTTGTCGATGGGGAGGACAGAATTAGGTAGGTTTAGTCGGACCTGTTCAAACTTCAACATAGCATCTGTTTGTGTGTCAGATATCTCCTATTGTAACTGCCATTGGTAATAAAACAGTGACTATGTGTTCACAGATACCTGTATGGAGCCAGCACTTGGGAGACTTGTAAGATTATGAGATGGAGTCCAGACTGACATATGGGCTTCATGCTGATTTCTCTGAATGGATAGAGACCTTGCACTCAGAAATAAGATAATATAAGACACATCTATTACTTTTTATCATATTTTGTTAGGGGGGGATATGGGACACCATACAGGAAGGTATGACGACTGACATGTTTGGCAAGGTAGCCCCAGCACCAGCAGAAATATTTTTTATAGGTACAGTATCTGTATTGGCTGTGAATGACAAAAGATGAAAGACAAGTGTAAATTTCACACATGTTTATATTAGCAGAACACTGCTTCTACAATATATGAAGGATGGTTTATTCTACATGGAACTAACTGTTACACTTGAAGTTATCAGAACACTTAGAATATCTACATAAGTTCAGCAATTGCATTCTTCTAACATTACCCTGTAGGTTACTCAGTACGAGAAGAGTGTCATCCTCCTGCATCTCAAATCGGCCTGTTGTCATTGAACTCATGGGCCTGTTGGACCCATGAGGTACTCCACCCCTCCTGCCACCTGACTGCACATGTGATACAGGTTATGGACATTACATATATGGAAGTGGTTTCATCACCCACAAGAGACTTAAAGACAGAACCTCACCCAGAGAGCAGTGCATGTGTTAGAGAGCCAAATCCTTAGATTTGGGCAAATAGACCATAGAAATGCCATTCTAGTTCTGGTTAGACAGCTGAAGTTGTACTCTACACACAACTGATTTTGATTTGTTAGGTAAAGTGTTCGGCATACTTTATAAGCACATCAATATGACTATTGCCATACTTGGCCTACTGCTATAATCAGTGTATCGAATTATTAGTATGCATGTAAACATACTCAAGGAGAGACGAGGCAAAACTAGCCAGTTATAGAATATTGTGTTGTAGGACAGCTGAGCTGACTGAAGACCCTCACGCAGGCATTCAACTCGCAATATTTGATATTGTTTCCACGGTAACATGTATTTACATGATATGATGAAAAGTTGAAGCTAAACTAAAAGCTACTTTCGATGCAATGCGTTGTAGAACAACTGTCTTAAGAAACACATTGCTGACACTGGCTCATGCCATAACTAGCCAGCTTCAGCTATCACCAAGCTATGCTAGCTAGCTGCTGTCAGTTTGGCTAAACATATGGCGAGCACAGGCTTTAGCCTACACATTGAACTGAATTACCTGACTGTCATGAGATGCAAGTCAGTCAGGAGGGGAGAAGTTCTCAACTTCAAAATGTAGTTCTCTCCATAGCAAAGTCAGCTTACCTTACCTTGCTGTACTCACTACTGCACTTGTTTGTTGTGATTGACAGGCAAAGACACCAAAGAAACACCAAGATCAAAGTACACCCCCAAGACAACTCTCACACTGCCCTATACTATCTGGACAAGAGGAATACCTACAGTTGAAGTCGGAAGTTTAAATATACCTTAGCCAAATAYATTTAAACTCCGTTTTTCACAATTCCTGACATTTAATCCTAGTAAAAATTCCCTGTCTTAAGACAGTTAGGATCACCACTTTATTTTAAGAATGTGAAATGTCAGAATAATAGTAGAGAGAATGATTTATTTCAGATTGTATTTCTTTCATCACATTCCCAGTGGGTCAGAAGTTTATATACAGTTGAAGTCGGAAGTTTACATACACTTAGGTTGGAGTCATTAAAACTCATATTTCAACCACTCCACAAATTACTTGTTAACAAACTATAGTTTTGGCAGTCGGTTAGGACATCTACATCWAATTTTTCCAACAATTGTTTACAGACAGATTATTTCATTTATTATTCACTGTAACACAATTCCAGTCAGTCTGAAGTTTACATACACTAAGTTGACTGTGCCTTTAAACAGCTTGGAAAATTCCAGAAAAATATGTCATGGCTTTAGAAGCTTCTGATAAGCTAATTGACATCATTTGAGTCAATTGGAGGTGTACCTGTGGATGTATTTCAAGGCTTACCTTCAAATTCAGTGCCTTTTTGCTTGATATCATGTGARAATCAAAAGAAATCAGCCAAGACCACAGAAAAACAATTGTAGACCTCCACAACTCTGGTTCATCCTTGGGAGCAATTTCCAAACGCCTGAAGGTACCACGTTCATCTGTACAAACAATAGGACGCAAGCATAAACACCATGGGACCACGCAGCCGTCATACCGCTCAGGAAGTAGACGCGTTCTGTCTCCTAGAGATGAACGTACTTTTGTGCAAAAAGTGCAAATCGATCCAAGAGCAACAGCAAAGGACCTTGTGAAGATGCTGGAGGAAACAGGTACAAAAGTGTCTATATCCACAATAAAATAAGTTCTATAGACATAACCTGAAAGGCCGCTCAGCAAGGAAGAAGCCACTGCTCCAAAAACTCCATATAAAAGCCAGACTACGGTTTGCAACTGCACATGGGGAGAAAGATCGTACTTTTTGGAGAAATGTCCTCTGGTCTAATGAAACAAAAATAGAACTGTTTGGCCATAATGACTATCGTTATGTTTGGAGGAAAAAGGGGGAGGCTTGCAAGCCGAAGAACACCATCCCAACCATGAAGCACAGGGATGGCAGCATCATGTTGTGTGGGTGCTTTGCTGCAGAAATAGATGGTATCATGAGGGGGGAAATTACGTGGACATATTGAAGCTACATCTCAAGACATCAGTCAGGACGTTAAAGCTTGTTCGCCAATGGGTCTTCCAAATGGACAATGACCCCAAGCATACTTCCAAAGTTGTGGCAAAATGGCTTAAGGACAACAAAGTCAAGGTATTGGAGTGGCCATCATAAAGCCCTTACCTCAATCCTATTGAAAGTTTGTTGGCAGAACTGAAAAGCGTGTGCGAGCAAGGAGGCCTATACATTTGACTCCGTTACACCAGCTCTGTCAGAAGGAATGTGCCAAAATTCACCCAATTAATTTTGGGAAGCTTGTGGAAGGCTACCCGAACCGTTTGACCCAAGTTAAACAATTGAAAGGCAATGGTACCAAATACTAATTGAATATATGTAAACTTCTGACCCACTGGGAATGTGATGAAAGAAATAAAAGCTGAAACAAATCATTCTCTCTTTCAGTTCTATTGGTTACTGTAGGCTTTTGACTGTAGAAAAACAGGAATCTAAAGTTGTCTCAAGTGATGCATGCCAGGGAGGGGCAACTGTCCCTGACTTTGATCTAGACGGGAACCCACCCAATGGGTGTGTTCGAGTTGTAAGGCTAAAGCAGCGGACTGTAGACAAAAGTCCGGGGAGGTGCATCTGCAACAGATGAAAGTCGGACACTGTTGTGGTTTTCTAACAAGGCTTAGATCTTACATGGCAGTGTTAAAGTAGGTACCATTGTTTATAAAGGTTTATCTTTATAATAAACATGTCTCCAACCCCCATATCACACATTTAGAAAATGAAATCATGTGTGTGAACATTGTACAATCAATTGATGAGAGAGCCTCATATCACATTAAACGTGGTGTGTGGTTTTGAGGCTGGATGGACTGCCAAATTCTCTAAAACAACGTTGGAGGTGGCTTTATATGACCAACACTTTACATGATGTGTTTTTTTATTTTTTGTTCAGTATATAATGTATCGCTAGAATTGTAGTGGTGTAGGTACTTCTGTAGCTCTGTCAATCGATGCTTGAAGTTGTCGTTCGACATGTTGAATAGACACTGAGTTTCAGGCTGAATCGAGAAAAAGAAACTCGTCACCCCTAGAGTTGACCAATCACTATCGAAGACGTCGGCTCACAAAAATTGTCTTGCCATGAGAAATGTTTTTGGGTGCACGAACAGTCAAAAACCTTTACTGGACACCAAAAAGTCTAAATGTTGTCATCATATATGCACGAACTGTTCCTGGTGGGAAGCATGCAGCTGCCTATATACCGCAAGTGGCAATAGATGTCAGGAACTCTGAGCCTTACCACTGTGAGCTTACTGTTCAGWGCCGTATTTGCTTTCGGGCATGCCAGTGCACTTCTGGTAAGTGTTCTTTAGTGAGAAAGTGTTGGGATCAGGTACAAATACATTTACCAATCCCAAAAAATAAAACTTCATGAGCAAATCCCTCCACCCACAAATTCTCACCTGAATGCATTTTTATTTGTAGGGGTTGGGCAAAGGCTGAAATTGGGGTTGAGAGTTCAAGTAGGCAAACAACCCCCCCTAATGATTGGTTGACAATAGAGCCTCCCACATTGCAGGCAATGGCTGCAGGATGAAGTTAGTGAAGTTTTCCAGACCAAAAACATTTTGTGTGTACAATTCATTGGTAAAAGAGAGGTGACTCGTAGGCTAACGCTTTTGTAGAGTATTCCCTGTTGCTTCAGAATCGCGGCATAGTTGATCTTTGGTCACGTTCCAAAAACACCCTAATGATTGGTTGACACATAGTGCCTCCTTTTCACGTTCTGACCATAGTTCCTTTTTTATGTCTTTATTTTGGTTTGGTCAGGGCGTGAGATGGGGTGGGCATTCTATGTTTTTCTATGTTTTCCATTTCTGTGTTTGGCCTGGTATGGTTCTCAATCAGAGGCAGCTGTCGATCGTTGTCTCTGATTGAGAATCATACTTAGGTAGCCTGTTTTCCCCATTTTGGTTGTGGGTGATTGTTTTCTGTTTTGTGCGTATCCCTTACAGAACTGTTTCGTTCTCGCTCTTTATTATTTTTGTCATTTCAGTGTTCAGTTTATTTTGTTTATTAAAATGAATACTTACCACGCTGCACCTTGGTCCTCTTCTCCTTCACCAGACGAAAATCGTTACACTCCTACTAGCCAGGCGATGACTGCATGGTGCAGTCGGCGAGAAGCAACTGCAGCAACTTGAAGGCGACTTCATCAAACACTGCATGACCTTTGATCACATGTTTTTTGTCAAATTCATGCAGGCAACATGTAGGTGCAAATGTAATGCATTGTATCCCCATAATGCAACATTTTGTCAACAACTAGACAAAATTAATTGGCTCAAACGTGCCCGTAGTCTTCACAAGCCATATGCAAATCTACCTTAAATCTTACTGACTAATCAAGGGTGTGGTTGGGCTGTCAGTTAGCCACCCCGCCTGTAAAAGTTCCTATACGTTCAGTTAGGAAGAAGTTCAGTGGCCTCATACACTATATCAGTCATGTCTAGGCACAAATCTGTGCATAAACCATGAGTGGGATCATTTCCACGCAAAGTGTGAGATTTCTCAATATGAACATTTGTTTGCTTGATCAGGCGTACGCACAGTGCCAAGCGGTGGAATAAGGGATCTGCTTGTCAAGCATAGAATGGGAAAAATATATGTTGAAAATGTCTGAAATTGAGTGTAATAATAAAACTGAAAAATACAACATATCATGACASGCATATAATTTGACCACATCAGTGCATTTGTTACGATAACAATGCATATAAAGTACAGTCATTTATTAAAGATGCACTATGTGGAAATTGCTCTACCGTTTCCTGGTTGCTTAAATTGTAATAGTTCGCCTGATTTAGTTTGTGACAAAACAAGCAGTCATTGTGTAAAGAATCATTGTACCATCTAACCTGCCGTGAAATTTTTTTTCCATAACCAAAAACAGTGATTTCAGCTGTTTGAAGCTGGTGTACAAAACCGAAAGTTAAAGACGCAAAAACTCAACTTAAGAACGGGAAGCATAGAAATAGTGCACATTGAACAGATCTACCACTTCTTGAAGTGCTTTCAATGAGAATGAAAGATCTATAACTCAGTTCTATGTGATTTTAGTCGGTTCACCCAGAAGGTTACTTATATAGTAGCTTTAAATTAAAGGAATGTGTGAAGGTGAAACCATTGTTGTAATAGTATTAAAGATCATGGGAAATTGAATGAGAAGCTGATCTAGCTCTGTTGAAAGAATTGGAACACACTGTATTTCGTAGAGAGCGCATTTTTTGACAGGTGGGACTTTTTTTGCGGAATGTACAGATTGCTGCATCAGATGTTGTTTCCCAACACCAATCTTACAGGATTGTTGCGAGGATTTAAGACCCACTTTAAAAAGGCAAACACATGCCATTTAATGGTGGGAAGTTTGGCTCTTTTTATTGAGCCAAACTTTGATCTTTGACTCATTCAATTGTGTCAGTAATGCCCAGATCAAAAAGGACCCCCTACCGGTCGAACGATTATCTAAAAAAATCATGATTCTACAAGCCTCACGTTCACTAGTAATTTGTGATTGCTAGGCATACAAATAAGATTATTTATTGATACCTTTGAAACAAGGTCTAGTTGCGGCCGCAACAGGACTAGATTGTGAACGGAATGCAATTGCATGACTGCCGCGAGGGAGATTTGCCCAATAGGCTATGATTAAAAAAACTGCAGCAGAGACTCAAGCGATTCGTACTCAAGTTCAAGTTTTGAGCAAAAGGCAGGATGTGTACTGTATGTTTTTGTTCTACAAAGCTGTGTCGGTCGATAACATTCAGTAATCAATTGATTGTATTCATTCTTGCACCATGCGCTTATCGATTTATTTATCAGTTACAGTATAAACATGTCTTTTCCTTCTCTGTGCTGCCTACAACATTATCTATTTTTTCTTTTTCGCACACAAGATAGACAGTAGGTGGTTGGAGATTGCGGCTAGCAGGTGAAACGAACAACAAAAATGTATGAATCACTCAAAAAAAATCATGACTCTCAAATCAGTAAAAGGAGTTGTTCAAAAACAATTAATAGTTTGAACTGCACATCACTAATACCATTACAGCACACATCCAAGTGCTATCCACCCTCGGATTTCTGGCAACGAGCACTTTTCAGTGGGAGCTTGCCGGATCGGCATCACACAGCCTTGATGAGCCAATGTTTTGGATGCAATCATCAACAAAACAAAGTGTAACATACAATTTCCATACATCATCACATAGCAGGTTTAAGTCAAGGGATTTCTTTGCCATCAATAGGCGCATTCACACTGCACCTTAGCCCAGGGCTAAGAGTAATGCCCTGGGCTAAGGGAGATTTTAGTCTGGGGCTTAGTGTGTGTTCACACTTGTACATTCTAAAGTGGGCTAGCACCAACCTTAGCCCAGGGCCAGCTGGAGCAGGGTTAGCAAAGACTTTTCGTGGCTAGCCCTAGAAACACAGTACAAAATAGGCCATGTGAAACAGTGTTTTGAGCAATGCTGAGAATTTTCACTGTCTAATCACAAAAGCTGCACTTTTACTTAATTTGCATATGCTTGTGATGCATTTTGCACAGTATTTTAATGACTACATTTATACTATTTCATCCTTCCATTTGAGGACAAAAAAACGAAATGATTTAATCAGTGCAAAAACATTGGTTGCTACGGCTAACAAAAACAGTTGCAACTGTATGCAGGCTAACATTTATCTTCTCACTTAGCTATCCAACTGAAGCCACAACCTCTACAGCTGGAAGGCCCGTAAATGCAACATTTTCATCCGTTTTCATAGCTTCTTTATTGACATTTAATTGGATATAGCTATCCATGATGATAATATTGTTGCATGATTTCGCCTGGATCAGAAAAGTTTACGTCTCGTCCGAGCACAGCATACTCTGTACAGGGGCGAGATCCATGCAACAGTATTTGGCTTAATGAAATGGCTTAATTCATTTGAGGAATATTGTGGTGTTTCCATTCAGAGAAAMATTTTCAGTATGTAAATTCAGACCGTTTTGCTTTCGGACCGCACACTGGACGTTCGTGCAGAGATGGAGGGATGATATGAGCGTTCTGGCCTTACAACAGTAGTCAAGCTTGCCGTCGTTTTGAAGTAATCACGAAAAAAAGAGGCCATATATTAGTGCATTTTTCACCCTGCCAGCTCCTACTAACTCGCCTTCTGAACGTTCTATTCCCAGCTTATTGTTCAGCTTCACATCGCCTGCTTCGCTATTGTTGGCAATCAGACCTGCTCACGTTGTTTTATAGTTAAAATGTAAACAACAAAAATAATATTGGAACTCTGTGGCCTTCCCATTGTTTCCTATGGGGGAAATATAGGCATGTCTGTCTATTTCGCCAAATATCTCGCAATGTGTAAATAAAAAAAAAAAATTAAGTCGGGTGTAACCGGTGTGAAATGGCTAGCTAGTTAGCAGGGTGCACGCTAATAGCGTTTCAATCGGTGACGTCACTCGCTCTGAGACCTGGAAGTAGTTGTTCCCCTTGCTCTGCAAGGGCCACTGCTTTTGTGGAGCAATGGGTAACGATGCTTCGAGGGTGGCTGTTGTCTAGGTGTGCAGAGGGTCCCTGGTTCGAGCCCAGRTAGGGGCGAGGAGAGGGACGGAAGCAAAACTGTTACACGGGCACCATTTTAATCAGGAGAATCTCCTCTTTGTAATTATGTAAGTCTGGTTAGCGAGCTCGTTTGTCATCGATCGCTAGATCAGAAATAGTCAGAGGTTTTTATTTTTTCGCAGACATAAGCACAGCTGACACCATCGAGGTGCGGATGTTAACTTTCTACACAATTCGTTTTTTTCCAGTTTCGTCCGAAGAACAGATTGTAGTGGTAAAATAAATAGGGATACATTTTTTATGAAATTCTAAATATCACTCCAGTCAAAACAGGCTCTGCGAACGTTCGATTCCATTAATTTCCTATGGGCTCGCGCTAGTGTTCCAGTTTAGCCAAAGTTCTTAAGCTGTTTTTCAGCCTTTGGTGAATTTTGACTCGTTCTATTGTCCAGCTTATAGATAGCCAGAGTGAATTAATGAAAGCACCCGAATGTCTATTGAGAACGCACAACGACTATACCATTTAGCTAAACTAAGAATATGAGAGTAACGAGAATAATCAAGTCAATAAACGTTGGCTAGTCAGCCTATAATTAACATACTGGCAAGTTTGATGTATAACTACTAACGTTAGGTAGCTAGCTAAAATACCTGTACATACTGCTGTAATGATATGCTATGTGGTTCGTAAGGACATCATAGTTAACAAATTGTCAGCCAACATAGTGGTCATGGGGGAAAATCGGATCTGTGATAGGAGGGGGGTTTTCACACCTAGCTCGGCAATTAGACTATTCTTTAGTAAAGGTTGAATAGTCTATTGTTCAGCTATTAGCCCTCCTCGCCAACTTGCAACAAATTGCTGTTCCCATCTCATTCCTTTCCCTCTTCCACGCATCATCATTCTGCTCCTGAGTGGCTCGCTTGTGGGCATGCTGGCAGGATATGGCAGCATCTTCGGTTGTGCGTCAAGAATTCTGCATACAGTAGCACGTTTGTATGAAGGTGTGGTTATTCACAGGCAAATTGTTATATGCTATGGAGGTACATTTGTGTTTTTTTGTCGAGAGCAAACCCTTTTWAATTTTTTTAATCAAAAATAATTGTYCTGAAAGAAAAATGTTTTTGACACAAAGGAAGTCAAAGCGGACACCTACGAATATGACATCTCAGGTAAGCAGCACTGGGCTGTATTGACGTATCCTAAAAATGACATCTGCTGATTTAGATTGAACGGTCATATCTCAGTTATTGTTTTCATATCTATAAAAAATTAGCTGTTTTCTTTACTTTCAGAGAGCGAGCTGACCAAGGGGTCAAAAATGTAGATATTTCCACATGTTCACTGTCCGAGGAACAGGCCGCGGAAGCTTTATTGCTGGCCAAAGTGTCAATAACCAGAGGTAATTAAACTGTTGTGTGTTATTTTTCTCCATCTCTGCCTGTCTTGTTGTACATGGAACCTGTCTCACATGCATTAATTAAAAAACCCTTAAGATGTCAGCTGCTAATTTTCAGATTTCCACAACATAAACACCATTTTCACTGGACTATATGTTGCTGCCAAGTCATGATTTCCCTGGGGGTTAGCCTGGTAATAACTAAGTGGTGAGACACATAGCCCTCTATATTTAAATGTTTCAGGTACACTCCGATAGGTGTCTGCATCACATACAGTATCTTCTATTGACATTATCTTCTATTGTTTGTCTTCACGTGTCTGTTTTTCAGCATAAAGTACTCTGTAGCCACTTAGTGTGGACACCAGGTGAGACCACACACAAACAAAAATAGTCTCTTCTTCACTCCATCCCTCTCCCCCTTCTCCCTAAATCCTCTAGGTTGTATCAGCTGTTTTGGTGAACCCCTCCCGCATCTGAACTGGCTGACACAGAGGGCACAGCATGATCATAGGTGAGAGGTCACTTGGTCGAGTCAACAGGAAGTATTATTTTCAATGCTTTACATTGAAATGCAGACAGAGATGTAGTAGTCCCAAGGTCAGTTTTGCATTTCACCTCCTGATTTAAGATGACTGACCATGTTAGAATAAAAAAAACAAGGCTTAATCATGCTCTTTCGGGTATGGTATGTTTTGATGTGAGAGAGGAAGCCAGTCCCGTCATCGCCACCCCACCCGCTCTTAAGTTAACCTTCGGGCCAACTGGGGGCCCAAGGCTGGATGGGAGACACCGCAATCGTGATGAACTGAGAGAATATTAGGGTAACACTGTAATTCATGAATCATATGCTGTCTGCCGCTGTTTTTACCCCGTTCCCTTTCTGTCTTCTACACCTCTCTCCCACCTCATTTTTCTTCCTTGTTTTATAATGCACACCATATGTGCATTGAAGTACAGATTGAACTTGTATTTAAAATATTACAATTATCATAGTTATAATGCATTTATAACACCTGGATAATGAACTTCTTTCAATAAAGCGTTTCACATTCTCCACTGGTTGAAATTAAGTATCTCATTGAAATACTATCCTGTGTCCTCAGATTAATGCAGATGGAGTTAGATATGCATAGTTTTTTTCTGTATATATGAATTACAAATCAATCGTGTTTCTAGTCTATTGCATAGTTACAATGTGTAATCATTGATGTCCCAGGAGCGGTAAACACTGTTGAAGCGTTTAATTTTAATACATACATGCAGACACAGCATCATTCAAATAATGGAGTTTGATGACTGAAAAATAATGTCTCAGAGATTCATACCTGAACCGCACCTTTATTTGCCAAGGAAGAGTACATGATCAGTGAATATATTGAATGCACAGGCTACAATATGGGAATCGCATGCGTGGTAATAACTACAGTACATGTGTATATAGGACTTGCATCCTTTGCACAATAATGTTATTATATTCTACTCTATCCATAGGCTTCATTAATGCCATTCAGACTTAAAGTTGATTCAACAACTATGATAGCTGAGGTTCATAGGTTGGTATGAATATTAGTTCAGAACCTAACGTTTTAGGGTCCATACACAGATCGGCTACATACTGTAGCAAGCTACACATCCATAGGCATACAGTTATTTTTATCCTCCACTACACAATAAGCAAGTAAATAGTTAATTGTCACCTAATTGTCTTAATGGTCCTCTCTTTGTAGCTATGTTTTTATTTTTACTGGTCAAGCCACAACTGGGCGAGCCAAGTAAAACATTTTGGTTGTATTCAATCTCTGACGCTAGCACCTCTATTTCAGTCCCCCAAAAATGCTATTTGCAACGTATTTCATGGTACAGCATTGTATTTTCTCAATGGGCTTTAAAGGGATGAACTTTTACCATATATGGTTAATTAGGGGTGTTTTTGAAATGCAAATAGTCAAGGTCGTGCACGAGCACTGAGGCTGAGAACAATTGGTATTTATCTATGGTTATCTCACACCAGGATTGTTTGGATTGTCACACCAGATTGTTTGATAAATATGCTGTACAGTGGCAAGAAAAAGTATGTGAACCCTTTGGAATTACATGGATTTCTGCTTAAATTGGTAATCAAATTCACAACAATAGATAAACATAGTGTTCTTCAACTAATAACACTCAAATTATTGTATTTTTCTTGTCTATATTGAATACATAATTTAAACATTCACAGTGTAGGCTGGAAAAAGTATGTGAACCCCTAGGCCAATGACTTCTCCAAAAGCTAATTGGAGTCAGGAGTCAGCTAACCTGGAGTCCAATTAATGAGACGAGATTGGAGGTGTTGGTTGCCCTATAAAAAACACTCACAAAATTTGAGTTTGCTATTCAGGAGAAGCATTGCCTAATGTGAACCATGCCTCGAACAAAAGAGATCTCATAAGACCTAAGATTAAGAATTGGTGACTTGAATAAAACTGGAAAGAGTTACAAAAGTATCTCTAAACGCCTTGATGTTCATCAATCCATGGTAAGACAAATTCTCTATAATTGGAGAAAGTCCAGCACTGTTGCTACTCTCCCTAGGAGTGGCCGTCCTGCAAAGATGACTATAAGAGCACAGCGCAGAATGCTCAGTGAGGTTAAGAAGAATCCTAGTGTCAGCTAAAGACTTACAGATATATCTGTAACATGCTAACATCTCTGTTGACAAGTCTACGATACGTAAAACACTAAACAAGAACAGTGTTCATGGGAGGAAACCACGGAAGAAGCGACTGCTGTCAAAAAAAACAACATTGCTGCAAGTCTGAAAAAATTGCACCTGGATGTTCCACAACGCAACTGGCAAAATAATCTGTGGACAGATGAAGTTACAGTTTCACAATGTGTGGAGAAAAAAAGGCACAGCACACCAACATCAAAACCTCTCAACTGTAAAGTTTGGTGGAGGGAGCATCATGGTTTGGGGCTGCTTTGCTGCCTCAAGGCCTGGACAGCTTACTATCATCGATGGAAAAATGAATTCCCAAGTTTATCAAAACATTTTGCTGGAGAATGTGAGGCTATCGGTCCGCCAATTGGAGCTACACAGAAGTTGGGGGACGCAAAAGGAAAACGACCCAAAACATAGAGGTAAATCAACAACAGAATGGCTTCAACAGAAGAAAATATGCCTTCTGGAGTGGCCCAGTCAGAGTCCTGACCTCAACCCGATTGAGATACTGTGGCATGACCTCAAGAGAGCTGTTCACACCAGACATCCCAAGAATATTACTGAACTGAAACAGTTTTGTAAAGAGGAATGGTCCAAAATTGTGTAGACCGTTGTGCAGGTCTGATCCGCAATAACAGAAAAYGTTTGGTTGAGGTTATTGCTGTCAAAGGAGGGTCAACCAGTTGTTAAATCCAAGGGTTCACATACTTTTCCCACTCTGCATTGTGAATGTTTACACTGTGTTTTCAATAAAGACATGAAAACGTATAATTGTTTGTGTTATTAGTTTAAGCAGGCTGTGTTTGTCTATTGTTGTGATTTAGATGAAGATCAGATCAAATTTTATGACCAATTCATGCAGAAATCCAGTTTCCAAAGGGTTCACATACTTTTTCTTGCCACTGTAAAAATGTTCTATGCATACGAACATTGAAAATTATGTTCTTAATTAGTATTTTAGAATAGTTTCTACGCAATATTGATGAGGCACCTGGAGCTTTGCAGCAGAACCCTCTGTATGCTCCTACTATGTTTGCTAGTCAAACCTTGGTCAAACCTAAGTTTCATTTCTGTGGGTGTGTATTTGTTGTTCCAATGGACACCTTGGAGGAAAAATACTGATTGTTGTCTTGCAATAAAGTCATGTCTTTTTAGAGCCTGAGGTCCCTGCTGAAATTCCTCTAAACAATCTGTGGACATGACCAATGGCTTCAGTGTTGACCTGTCAGTGGATGTTCATTTATTGAATTGTATTTCCACTAGCATATCCGTGTACAATCTGTTTCGTTGGGGCTCTCCTACGGCGTTGATATCTTGGAAGGTATTCCTGCCTCTATCCCTTCACGCCCTCCTCCAGTGGTATGACGGACTGGCTAGTTGATAGACCACCCCCCGTTGCCCTTATGTCTCATTTTTGGGCTGACTGCTTGCCTTTTTGTCTGAGGTCACTAAATAAGCTATGTTTTTGGATGTTCCCTCTTCCACTTGCATACAGTATGACAGTCTGCATATTCATAAACACTGACATTTCCCACATACAAATTTGTCAAAATTGTTCTAAGCTAGACACAGGGTTGCAGAGTTCAAGGCGTTTCTGTACAATAACTATTTTCTCTCATTAAAAATGAAGTCTTTCATGCCTGGAATTATTGGGCTGACCTCATTACTTCTTCACCACATTCCCTTCAAATTTTAACTTAATTCCACTGGACTGTGGCTTTGGAAAGGACAAAAATCCCATGTTTCTTTGCCAATCCTTTTGCTTTAAGGACCATCTCATTTTGTTTTCCTAAACTCTTTTCAGACGTCTAATAGTCGAATGAACGAGACAGGATTTGGGTCTGGACACAAGACTGAAAGTAGCCAAACCTGATGACAATTAGTGTGTATCCAAACTCTAAATATTATTTTGTTAGAAGTGATCGTACCCTGAACTGTAGTATAAAAACTAAACACATTTTATAAATGGCCTCTGACACTCTGGCACAAATTTCTCTTGATGACACAGCCAGTCCTCTAACGACCTAGTGATGAGGGGTAACCTGATTTGACAATGCAGGGAGCTTCCTCGGAATGCCACCACATCACTATCCATTGCCTAAACACCACTGTTACCATGGTTACCACATGGATATTCAGTCTGAAAGAAGTCTGCCTAGAAAAGACACACGTCTCTACAAGCCAGAATGTTGAATAAAATGATATTTACACTTTACCTGTTGTCCGTGCTATTTGTCCTTTTGACGGTAGGAGGTGGAGATAGAGTATCCACATGAAAGTGTTGTTTATCAAACTTTTTGCRACGCCGGTAGGTTCTGTCGCTTGTATTTTCAATCTGCTGACGCATTGCACTTGATGCACAATATGTAAAACAATAGCCGAATGTAATCGAACGTAGTCGACTGAAGAACGTTTCCTCACTATCAGTTAGAAGTGTTTGTGAAATTTGCCACCTGATTGCGTAGGACAATGTTCGGTCTGCTGTTCGGTTAGGCTTGGCCATACTGTGCAAGTGTTTGTAGTGTGAAAAATAAATATACAGAATGTCAGGTTGATAATGCTTCCCTGTGGATTACCTCAGACATAGGAACAAAATTGGCGGACAACAGGTAAAGTAAGTTGAAATTAAGTTTTTTCAACATTCTGACTTGTAATGGGACTGTTCGGGATTGCCGAGCCTACATGTTAGAGACAAGGGTGTAAGTATTTTACTCTCGTATGCTAAAAGAGGCTACAATACCCATAGCTATTTTTACCCTGAGTTTCACTGCACAGTATGACTATAGAAAACTGTGGTTGTTAGTAGTTAAGGCAGACAGAGCCTTCATTTATTCATCCAGGAATTACAGGGAGAGCACAGCAGTGTCGTCTTTCATTAACCTCTCCGCCAAAAATGTGCAGCTGTTTTTATTACTGGTGCATCCAGGGAGAAGTCTCCTGCTGTTCTAGAGGCCTGCAAAAAGTAATACCATGAAATCTTGTCGTATGAAATGTTGTCAAAAGAAAACATTGTATTATTCATGCCAAGAGCCGACAAGCATTATCTGAAGGAACTTTCATTTTACATATCCATTTAAGCGGCAGGAAATATATTGGAGGAATCCAGATGAATGCACACACAAGATTTCTTGCAGGAAAAGTTGATTTGAGGTTTGCAGCAATTTATCATGACTTTCAACCCATCAAAGGGAAAACAAAGACATTCCATCAGGACTTGGAGTAAACGTGGATAGTGATTAAATATACTACAATCACAAGTGAATGAGGGTGGTATCTTTTGTCACAGAAGGAGAATACAGATTCGGAAACCGATAAGTACCTTGATGCTTGCTTTAAGTGTAAAGAGAATCCTATCTTCATACAAACTGATAATTACATCCATATTATTGGTTGGCGACACAGTCTCCCATCTTGGATTCCTAGTGGAATATCATCCAATGAATGTATGTTCTTACAGTAAGCAATGTTACGTCTAAACATTTTTGGCACTGAGCAAATTTCAGGTCTTGTGAGTAGAAACGTCGATGTTTGCAAGCATTCAGTGCAATTTCTGCCTCACATTTACTGTGAATACTGGGGCTGTACCCGGTTTAAGTTAGTTTTAGACAGTTGCCAATAGGCTATTGTGGCTTTTTGATCATAATGTAGGCCTATCAACAAAACCAATGGAGCAAATGCCATAACATTTTCATGTAGAAATAGCTATTGACTTCCATGATATATCCTACAGAATATGATGTTCAATGTAGGCCTTCATTCCATTAGACTTTTTACAAAAGGTATGCATGGCTTGACACTAACCATTTCAGATTGATGTTTTACTTGTCAGAAATCTCAATTCCCCAAAAAGTATCTGTATTGGCCAGAAAGGTGACTGAAAATGGTGTTGTATAGTGTTATATGAAATTTTGGCTATGCCTATTGGCTTATTTTGATTTTCAAGCCTGCCACAAAGATGAAGCTCTTCACCTGACTCAAAGGTTGTTTTCAAAGATAGTTAGATTTGTAGCAAGGACTGCAGGTTCTGTACTCTTGTAGGAAGCAATCACTCCCCCATTGCTGACACATTTGCTATAACTGGGCTAGTAACTTGCTAGCTAGCAAAGAATATCAACAAATGTGCAAATGCGAATACACATGGCTCTTCTCTTCGTTCTCAAAAGCCTATCTACGCTAGTTATGAGTGATTGAAAGGCCGATTGTAACTGTCAATAGAACTAGTAGTCGAACTACTAGGCTATACTCCGATGTGCCCCCAGCCTACCACAAAAATTACTGACTCTCAGTCTTGCAAAGTTAGATTTGTTTTGGTTTGTTGCATTGAAAGGGACTGATTATGTTGATTTGATCACAATGTCCACATTAAAGGGAAAAGTTGAGCTGTTTCAGGAAAGATAGTGTAAACTCTAGTGAAGTTCAATCTCAGCATCTCTGCGTGGACTGCCAATTCTTCTGTGTAGGACTGGTCCAGGAGCTGCGAGGCCACGTGCGTAATTTAGAGGGAACATTGATCCCTAGTGTAACTAGCCTAACTCCCCAGCGCCACTCTTCCAGAAGAAGCAATTGTCTTACTAAACACCCCAGAACATGTGCACTATCTCCCCTAGTCGAAAATCTTCTCCCAGATCCATAGCATTTTACAGTCTGGAAGTTGTAGATTAATCTAGTCACTTACATTATATATACAGAACAAAAATATAAATGCAACATGCAAAAATTTCAAAGCTTTTACTGAGTTATAGTTCTTATGAGGAAGTAAGTAAATTGTAATACATTCATTAGGCCCTAATCTATGGATTTCACATGACTGGGAAAAGAGATATGCATCTGTTGGTCACAGATACCTTGAAAGAAATGGGCCTCAGGATCTCGTCACGGTATTTCTGTGCATTCAAGATGCCATCGTTAAAATACAATTGTGTTCATTGTCCGTAGCTTATGTCTGCACATACCATAACCCTACCACCACCATGGGGCACTCTGATTACAACGTTGACATCAGCAAACCGCTCGCCCACATGACGCCATAAACGTGGTCTGCGGTTGTGTGGCTGGTTGGAAATACTGCCAAATTCTCTAAAATGACATTGGAGGTGGATAATAGTAGAGAAATTAACATTCCATTCTCTGGCAACAGCTCTGGTGGACATTCCTGCAGTCAGCATGCCAATTGCACGCTCCCTCAAMATTTGAGACATCTGTGGCATTGTGTTGTGTGACAAAACTGCAAATTTTAGTTTGGCCTTTTATTGTCCCCAGCATAAGGTGCACCTGTATAATGAGCATGCTGTTTAATCAGCTTCTTGATATGGCACTATTAAAGCAGATATATTATACACATTTTCTGTAATTAAAATGCAAAGATTCTGCATGTAGCTCCATTAATTCCTCCCTTTCCTCATTTCCATTTTTTTGTTTACTCTTTCATACTATACTTTCCTAGCTCCCTTTCCTTATCTACTTTCCTTTCTAAACTCTTTTCCTCCAATCCTTATTGAGGTTCCTTTCCTCTTTTCTTTTCCTAGCTTTTCTTATATCCTTTCCTAGCTCTCATTCATTATTTCCTACATTCCTAGCTCCCCTTCTTTACCTCCTTTTCCCCCCTAGTTCCCTGTGTTTTAATCTGTTTTTGTCATTTCAGATGCTTCTGGAATTGTCTATATTGTGGTGCTATGCAACCTCGAGGAAGAGGAGTTTGTCTCCAAAATCTGTGAAACATTTCCTCAGCCGTTCGACCTCTGTCACGTGGACAGCCACCACAGGGTCTTGGCATTAAATCTACCATGGGCAGTGGTGTAAAGTACCTAAGTAAAAATACTTTAAAATAATACTTAAGTAGTTTTTTGAGGTATCTGTACTTTGCTATTTATATTTTTGAATATTTTTACTTCACTACATTCCTTAAGAAAATATTGTACTTTTTACTCCTTACGATTTTCCTTGACACCCAAAATGACTTGTTACATTTTGAATGTTTAGCAGGGCAAGAAAACAGTCCAATTCACACACCTCTTACCCGAACATCCCTGGTCATCCCTACTCATTAAACCGTCATGCTTTGTTTGTAAATGATGTCTGAGTGTTGGTGTGCCCCCTGGTTTCCGTAAATACAAAAAACTAGAAAATGGTGCAATCTAGTTTGCTTAATATAAGGAATTTGAAATTATTTATACTTTTACTTTTGATACTGAAGTATATTTTAGACCAAATACTTTTAGACTTTTACTCAAGTAGAATTTTACTGGGTGACTTTTACTTTTACTTGAGTCATTTTCTATTAAGGTATCTTTACTTTTACTCAAGTATGACAGTTGGGTACTTTTTCCACCACTGACCACGGATGAGCCCCCAGGCAATAAGAGAGACAGCAGTTGGTAGGTTCTGCACTGTATCCGAGTGAGGGTAAATATTGCTGCTGAATAATCAAAACATAACATGAGACCGTGTGCCCAGAGACCATTAGAGCCGTACAACAGTTACAGTGCATTCGGAAACTATTCAGGCCCCTTGACTTTTTCGACATTTTGCTATGTTACAGACTTAATATGTTTTTTTCCCTCAGCAATCTACACACAACACCCCATAATTAAAAAGTGAAAACAGGTTTATAGAAATGTTTGCAAATTTATTACAAATAAAATATGGAACTACCTTATTGACATAAGTATTCAGACACTTTGCTATGAGACTTGAAATTGAGCTCAGGTGCATCCTGTTTCCATTGCTCATCCTTGAGATTTGATTTTAGTCCACCTGTGGTAAATTCAATTGACTGGACATGATTTGGAAAGGCACACACCTGTCTATATAAGGTCCCACAGTTGACAGTGCATGTTAGAGCAAAAACAAAGCAACGAGGTCGAAGGAATTTTCCGTGGACCTCCGAAACAGGATTGTGTCGAGGCACAGATCTGGGGAATGGTATCAAAAAATGTCTGCAGTATTGAAGGTCCCTAAGAACACACTGGTCTCCATCATTCTTAAATGGAAGAATTTTGGAACCAACTAGACCCTTCCTAGAGCTGTCTGCCCGGCCAAACTGAGAAATCGGGGGAGAAGGGCCTTTGTTAAGGAGGTGACCAAGAACCCGATGGTCACTCTGACAGAGCTCCAGAGTTCCTCTCTGGAGATGGGAGAACCTTCCAGAAGGACAACCATCGTTTGCCAATAGGCACCTAAAGGACAGACCATGAGAAACAAGATTCTCTGGTCCGATGAAACCAAGATTGAACTCTTTGGCCTGAATACCAAGCGTCACATCTGGAGGAAACCTGGCACCATCCCTACGGTGAAGCATGGTGGTGGCAGAATCATGCTGTGGGGATGTTTTTCAGCGGCAGGGACTGGGAGACTAGTCATTAATCAAATGGCCACCCGGACTATTTACATGAACCCCCCCTCTTTGTTTTTACACTSCTGCAACTCGCTGTTTATTATCTAGGCATAGTCACTTTACCCTTACCTATATGTACAAATTATCTCAACTAACCTATACCCCCGCACATTGACTTGTTAACCCCTGTATATAGCCTCATTGTTGTTATTTTATTGTGTTACTTTTTATTACATTTTTTACCCTTAGTTTATTTAGGAAATATTTTCTTAACTCCATTTCTTGAACTGCAATGTTGGTTAAAGGCTTGTAAGTATGCATTTCACGTTAGGGTCTACACCTGTCGTAGTCGGCGCATGTCACAAATATAATTTGACTTGATTTGATCAAGGGAATGATGAATGGAGCAATGTACTGAGAGATCCTTGATGAAAACCTCCTCCAACAGGACAATGCCCCTAAGCACACAGCCGAGGCAATGGAGGAGTGGCTTCGTGACAAGTCTCTGAATGTCGTTGAGTGGCCCAGCTAGAGCCCAGAATTCAACCCAATTGAACATCTCTGGAGAGACTGTGCAGCGACACTCCCCATCCAACCTGACAGAGCTTGAGAGGATCTGCAGAGAAGAATGGGAGAAGATCCTCAATACAGGTGTGCCAAGCTTGTAGTGTCATACCCAAGAAGACTCGAGGCTGTAATCGCTGCAAAAGGTGCTTCAACAAAGTACTGAGTAAGGGGTCTGAATACTTATGTAAATGTAATATTTCAGTTACATGTTTTATTTTTACATTAAAAAAAAACATGTTTTTTGCTTTGTCATTATGGGGTATTTTGTGTAGATTGATGTTGGGGGGGAAAGACAATTTAATCTATTTTAGAATAAGTCTGTCAAGGGGTCTGAATACTTTATGAATGCACTCTGTCGGTCCCTATACATTAGACCAGTGTTGTTGTTTTAATTGGAGCATGCATAGCAATGTGTGGCATTGAGCACAATTGCAAGTTTGATTGTCTTCACACATTGCAAAACAGCTATTTTTATTGAATGTCAGTTTTTTACTGAATTGCATCTGACACATTCAACAGTTGATCTTACAAAACACTGACACTGCAAAACTTCTACATAAATTACTGAGGTTGAAGTGAAAGCAGGTTTGAAATGGCCTCAGTTTGTTTTCATTCGTATTGGCTGTTGTATGACAATTACATGATGATGATTTTTGCATTTATCAAAACTATGTCAACAGGAAACTCTCGGTACTGCAGAAACAGCGCTGGCACCAGTCCCTCATCCCCCACATCCCACAACTACTGAATCAGTCGCTCACCCTCCTCATCCCACAACTAATGTACTTCATTCTCCACATTCCACAAATCATGTATCCGTCCCTCATCCTCCCCTTTCCACAACGCAGTCATCAGCTCCTCTTCCTCCTAGGACAGTTGAGAACTTCAGGTATTTTATATATTTTTCATCGTGTTTATGTGCACATAATTCATATTACGATCAATAACAATAGTGCTGCATCAGATGTAATCTGTGACAAGTTCCTACACATTGCTACTACTTTGGTGCTTCTAGACTTTAGACTTTAAAATATTTGATTCCATTTTTTCACCTACACACTCCACTGTTAAAGGAGCATGCATGGTGCTGTATGACATATTTAGTTGTTCATATAGTAGTGACAGTTCGAGCTTCCCCACAAAGGTTTCTTTGCACTCATTCATGAATAACCATGACATCAACACAGTGGTCATTGGGTCTCATAGTATAGGGTATTGTTTAAACATATATTACATATTATTTWATTTTTGTCAGGCACAATTAATTATGGAAACCCGTAACCAAATTATTGCGTTAACGTTGACCTCCAGCTACTGGATTTGGTTCTAAGGGGAGAGTTGCAGTATTTTGCATGTTTCGATTGGCGAGGTCCATAGACCTACCACTGAAATCCTCGGCTGTTTATGGGCCAAATGAACCACTCCCTGTGGTGATACATTTATTTTAAATTGTTTAAAATATACACTACTGTTCAAAAGTTTGGGGTCACTTTTTGAAAGACAATATATATTTTTTGTCAATTATGACAAATGTTTTTTGTTTTTAGGGGTGCGACTGCATCTAGGGTATTGCGCAAGGTTAAATTGAGTTCCTCAGGTGATTAACTGATTTTTGTACTTTGACGTCCTTGGGTAGGCGGAGGGAGTCTGGAAGGGCATCTAGGAATCTTTGGGTTGTCCGAGAATTTATAGCACAACTTTTGATGATTATTTGTTGCAATTGCAAAAGTAATAAAATGGTGGTCCGATAGTCCAGGATTATGAGGAAAAACATTAAGATCCACAATATTTATTCCATGGGACAAAACTAGGTCCAGAGTATGACTGTGGCAGTGAGTAGGTCCGGAGACATGTTGGACAAAATCCACTGAGTCGACGATGGCTCCGAAAGCCTTTTGGAGTGGGTCTGTGGACTTTTCCATGTGAATATTAAAGTCACCAAAAATTTGAATATTATCTGCCATGACTACAAGGTCCGATAGGAATTCAGGGAACCCCGTGAGGAGCGCTGTGTATGGCACAGGAGACAGTAGGTATAGAAAGTGATTGAGTAGGCTGCATAGATTTCATGACTAGAAGCTCAAAAGACGAAAAAGTCATTTTTTGGGGGGGGGGTAAATTAAAATTTGCTATCATAAATGTCAGCAACACCTCCGCCTTTGCGGGATGCACAACATCAATTCACCTCCCAAGTTTAGATATGAAGAATAACCTCATACAATGGAATGAAAATAATTTTCACTTGAAGTGCTGGTACTGCTGGATCTGTGGCATCGGCTTGAAGTATGGAGTCAGGTGTTGTTGCCAGCCATAGCTTTCCACCAGCACCTCCAGTCTAACCAGCTGTGGGATGTTGACCCATCACAGTGCTGTCCTTCACAACATCAGCAATCTCAGACAAAGTGTTCACTCTGGTCTTTCTGAAGCGCTGCTTGATGAGGCTGAAGCACCAGTCTGGGGCAAACTTGGTGTGGCCTGTGAACAAGAGGCGAAGGTCCAGACTGTGGTGGAGCTTGTGCATGGTCCACCAGGCACAATAACAGAGGACACACTTGTTTTTGTTTTGGCAACTACTGTTATCACAATTCAGGTCCGCACGTGTTTCCGAAATACCGTTGTTGGTGATGAAATGGTGCATGTAATTGATGACTGTGCTGCTGCCTTTGCTTGGGCCAGCTCTCTTTTTGATGGGAGGCATTAGACCATTCTCCTTGTATGACTGGTGGAGGACAGTCAGGTGTGTTCTGCTGATGCTAAAAGACAAATTCTAGATACAAGTATTTCAGCATTAATATACAATAGATATGAAATGGCATTCTGGGATATCACTACACACAGTTCATAAACATAATGTTAGCCAGCTAGCTAGCCATCTAACGTCAGCTGGCTAGCTAACAGCAAGCTTTAACTAGCAATACACACTGATTGTCATAGCCACCAGACTAACATTAGGCTATACCTAGCAATGCAAAATGTCATTGTGAGAAAACATTTAACGTTACATACAATTCATACACATAAATTAATGTTAGCTAGCAAGCCAGCCATCTAACCTCAGGTAACTTTAGCTAGCTAACAGCAAACTTTAACTTTTGATCCTTAGTTTAGACATGTCACGTTAACGTTAGCTAGCTAAAAAATTAACTGAAATCCAATCCATAGAGTATTGTTACTAGCAATACAAACTGATTGTCATAGTTAAAGTTAACCAAATAAGTTAGGTTCAATGTTAATGTTATCTAGCAAGCCAGCCATTGAGCTAACAGCAATCCTTAACTTTTTTGATATAGGGGGCAGCATTTTCACTTTTGGATGAATTGCGTGCCCATAGTGAACTGCCTCCTACTCTGTCCCAGATGCTAATATATGCATATTATTATTACTATTGGATAGAAAACACTCTGAAGTTTCTAAAACTGTTTGAATGATGTCTGTGAGTATAACAGAACTCATATGGCAGGCAAAAACCTGAGAAAAAATCCAAACAGGAAGTGAGAATTCTGAGACTAGTCGATGTTAAGGCACATGAAAGTCCACATGTTCGAGAAGGCATTTCTGCCCAAAAACGCATTTTGATAACAAAAACATGTTTTCACTTTCAAACGGCTCTTCTGTGAAGTCGTGACTTGCGACATACGCCTAGTTTCCTGAATCGGGTCACATATATGGAAATGTCTGCTCTACCCAAAATTACAACCAGCTAATTGCAGCATTACCACAAAAATGCAAGTGGAAGGGGGAAAAAGTAAGGAACTTGTCTGTCGGCCGGCCCTGCATTAAAGACCAAAATTGGTTAAAACAATTGTGATAAATAAAAATAGTTTACTATAAGGACAAAAAAATTGACAGCTGTGCCATATAAATTGCTAAATAGTTGGGAAGAGATTTTCAATGTACCGATTCCACGGCACATGGTTTATGAATTGACACGCAAATTGACGCCAGATTCAAAATGTAGATTTTTTTATTTAAAATGTTATACACATTTCTTGCAACCAATAGAATGTTATATGTATATGGGGGATACAATCTTCTCAGCTCTGCAGATTTTGCTGCAAGGAGGTAGAGTCATTAGATTATTTATTTTGGCTCACTCCATATGTAGCTCGTTTTTGGTCACAGGTCCAGGAATGGCTGAAGAATTTCAACATTTACCTAGAGCTAACACTGCATATAGCAATACTGGGTGATTTGAAAAGTCATAGTCAATAAATCAGTAATATTATAATTATTTTAGAAAAAATTGTATCTTTAATTTACAATCTGTAGAAACTATGAGAATAGAAAGGTTCAGAATATAACTTTTGTGAAGCATCACAGCACAGTTGAAAAATATATGGCAACTATAAATCCAAAATGGATAGAATGGAGGTGTTGAATGGAGCTGAAGGGTGGGTCTAATAACAACAAGATAACAAATGTAAAATATATGGGGTCTGTAAAATGTATATAGGTTATGAACATTTGTGAAATAGCACAGTTACAAATATATGCCAAATAGAAATCAAAATGGATGGACATCAGAAAAAGAGGAAGGCTAAAAACAAACAAAATATAACTATTGTAAAATAGATTGTGTCTGTAAAATGTATGTAGTATGTATAAGCTGGAAGTGGAAGTCCAAGTGTTATTGTTTATTATTTTACTCCAATTGAAGTCGGAGGTTAACATACAYTTAGTTTGGAGACATTAAAACTCGTTTTTCAACCACTCCACAGATGTATTGTTAACAAACTATAGTTTTGGCAAGTCAGTTAGGACATCTACTTTGTGCATGTCCTCATTTTTCCAAGAATTGTTTACAGACAGATTATTCAATTTAGAATTCACTGTCTTGACGCCGGATTCCAGTGGGTCACAAGTTTACATACACTAAGTTGACTGTGCCTGTAAACAGCTTGGAAAATTCCAGAAAATTATGTCTTGGCTTTAGAAGCTTCTGATAAATAATGTCAATTAGCCTGAGTCAATTGGAGGTGTACCTGTGTATGTATTTCAAGGCCTACCTTCAAACTCAGTGCCTCTTTGCTTGACATCACGGGAAAATCAAAAGAAATCAGCCAAGACYTCAGAAAAAAAGTGTAGACCTCCACAAGTCTGGTTCATCCCTGGGAGCAATTTCCAAATGCCTGATGGTACCACGTTCATCTGTACAAACAATAGGACGCAAGCATAAACACCATGGGACCACGCAACCGTCATACCGCTCAGGAAGGAGACGCATTCTGTCTCCTAGAGATGAACGTACTTTAGTGCAAAAAGTGCAAATCAATCCCAGAACTACAGCAAAGGACCTTGTGAAGATGCTGGAGGTAACAGGTACAAAAGTATCTTTATCCACAGTAAAACGAGTCCTATTTCAACATAACCTGAAAGACCGATCAGGAATGAAGAAGCCACTGATCCAAAACTGCCATAAAAAGCCAGACTACGGTTTGCAACTGCACATGGGGACAAAGATCGTACTTTTTGGAGAAATGTCCTCTGGTCTGATGAAACAAAAATAGAACTGTTTGGCCATAATGACCATTATTATGTTTGGAGGAAAAGGGGGAGGCTTGCAAGCCGAAGAACACCATCACAACCGTGAAGCACGGGGGTGGCAGCATCATGTTGTGGGGGTGCTTTGCTGCAAGAGGGACTGGTGTTGTTTTAAATGAACCATTTCATCATATTTTATACAAGGTTTGTCTGTTGAAATGTGGTTACCATGATGACATTATCCCTTCACCCTCAAAACAACAGTTTACCAACGTAATTCACTTTTTTAAATACAATGTATTTTCCATGTAGATTCCACGTCACAATACATTGACAATCAAGATGGCGCCGACAGAGATGGTTGCCTCGCTTCGAGTCCTTATGCAGTATTTAGTCCTATGCAGTATTTAGTTCATGTGTTATTTATTACATTGTTACCCCAGAATCTTAAGTCTTATCAAATACTGCCGGGAAGAACTATTGGATATAAAAGTGACGTCAACTTACCAACATTTCGACCAGGAATACAACTTTCCCGAAGCTGATCCTCTGTTTGGACCACCACCCAGGACATATGCCTACCCAAAACAACGGTGCCGCAGAAAGRAGAGACGAAGAGGCCTCCTGCTCCGTAGACGTGCACATCGCCCACCGCTCCCGAGTATACTACTCACTAATATCCAGTCTCTTGACAACAAGGAAGACGGAATTCTAGCAAGGGTTGCCTTCTAGAGACACATCAGAGATTGTAACATTGTCTGTTTCACGGAAACATGGCTATGTTGTCGGAATCGGTTCAGCCACCAGGCTTCTCCATGCATCGCGCCGACAGAGATAAACACCTCTCTGGGAAGAGGAAGGGTGGGGTGTATGCTTCATGATTAACGACTCATGATGTAATCATAACAACATAGAGGAAATCAAGTCCTTTTGCTCACCCGACCTAGAATTCCTTCCAATCAAATGCCAGCCATATTACCTCCCAAGAGAATTCTCATCAGTTATCATTACAGCTGTGTACAGTCCCCCTCAAGCAGACAGCAAGACGGCCCTCAAGGAACTTCACTGGACTCTATATGAACTGGAAACCATATATCCTGAGGCTGCATTTATTGTAGCTGGGGATGTTAACAATGCAAATTTGAGAAAAGGCTACCTAAATTCTATCAACATATTGATTGCACTGAACTTTGCGCGGGGGGAATACACTTGATCACTGCTACTCTAACTTCCGTGATGCATACAAAGCCCTCCCCTGCCCTCCCTTTGGCAAATTCGACCACGCAGCCATCTTGCTCCTACCGTCTTATAGGCAGAAACTCAAACAGGATGTACCAGTGACTAAAACCATTCAACGCTGGTCTGACCAATCGGAATCCACGCTTCAAGATTGTTTTGATCACACGGACTGGGATATGTTCCGGTCAGCCTCAGAGAACAACATCGACCTATACACTGACTCGGTGAGTGAGTTTATTAGGAAGTGCATTGGAGATGTTGTACCCAATGTGACTATTAAAACCTACTCTAACAAGAAACCGTGGATGGATGGCAGCATTCGCGCAAAACTGAAAGCGCGAACCACCACATTTAACGATGGAAAAAGGTCTGGGAATATGGCTGAATATAAACAGTGTAGTTATTCACTCGGCAAGTCAGTCAAACAAGTGAAATGCCGGGACAGGGATAAGGTGGAGTCGCAATTCAACGGCTCAGACACAAGTCGTATGTGGCAGGGTCTTAAGGAAATCACGGACTGCAAAAAGAAATCCAGCCACGTCACGCTTCCAGACAAACTAAACAGCTCCTTTCCCCGCTTTGATGACAATACAGTGCCGCCATCCTGGCCCGCTACCAAGGACTGTGACACCCCCCCTACCTTTTCCGTGGCCAACATGAGTAAAACATTTAAACGTGTTAACCCTCGCAAAGCTGCTGGCCCAGACGACCTCCCTGGCTGCATCCTCAGAGCATGCGCAGACCAGCTTGCTGGTGTGTTTACAGACATATTCAATCGCTCGCTATTCCAGTCTGCTGTCCCCACATGCTTCAAGATGACCACCACTGTTCCTGTACCCAAGAAGGCAAAGATTACTGAACTAAATGACTTCCGCCCCATAGCACTCACTTCTGTCATCATTAAGTGCTTTGAGAGACTAGTCAAGGATCATATCACCTCCACCTTACCGGCCACCCTAGACCCACTTCAGTTTGTATTCCGCCCCAACAGGTCCACAGACTATGCAATCGCCATCACATTGCACACTGACCTATCCCATCTGGACAGGTGGAATACCTAGGTAAGAATGCTTTTCATTGACTACAGCTCAGCCTTCAACGACATAGTACCCTCCAAATTCATCATCAAGCTGGAGGCCCTGGGTCTCAACCCCACGCTGTGTAATTGGGTCCTGGACTTTCTGACGGGCTGCCCCCAGGTAGTGAAGGTAGGAAACAACATCTCCACTTGACCCTCAACACCGGGGCCCCACAATGGTGCGTGCTCAGCCCCCTCCTGTACTCCCTGTTCACCCACGACTGCGTGGCCATGCATGCCTCTAACTCAATCTTCGAGTTGACAGATGACACAACAGTAGTGGGCTTTATTACCAACAACAACGAGACTCTGAGGGCACTCAGAGTTTGGTGTCAGGAAAACAACCTCTCACTCAAAGTCAACAAAACAAAGGAGATGATTGTGGACTTCAGGAAACAGCAGAGGGAACACCCCCTACCCACATTGAAGGGACAGGAGTGGAGAAGGTGGAGAGTTAAGTTCCTCGGCGTACACATCACAGACAAACTGAAATGATCCACCCACACAACAGTGTGGTGAAGAATGCGCAACAGCACCTCTTCAACCCCTGACTAACTTTTACAGATGCACAATCGGGAGCATCCTGTTGGGCTGTATCAAATCCTCGTACGGCAACTGCACCACCCTGCCCTCCATGACACCTATAGCACCTGATGTCACAGGAAGGCCAAAAAGATCATCAAGGACAACAACCACCCGAGCCACTGCCTGGTCACACCGCTACCATCCAGAAGGCGAGGTCAGTACAGGTGCATCAAAGTTGGGACCGAGAGACTGAAGAACAGCTTCTATCTCAAAGCAATCAGACTGCTAAATAGCAATCACTAACTCAGAGAGGCTGCTGCCAACATTGAGACCCAATCACTAGCCACTTTAATAAATATATCAGTAGTCACTTTAAATAATGTTACATATCTTACCTTACTCATCTTATACATACAGGTAAGATCAGATCACATTTTTTAACATATTTATGTAGAAATCCAGGTAATTCCAAAGGGTTCACATACTTTTTCTTGCAACTGTATTCTATACCATCTATTGCACCTTGCCTATGCCACTCGGCCATCGCTCATCCATATATTTATATGTACATATTCTCATTCACCCCTTTTGTATTAGGTAGTTGTTGGGGAATTGTTAGATTTCTTGTTAGATATTACTGCACTGTCGGAACTAGAAGCACAAGCATTCCGTTACACATGGTTAGCAGATGTTAATGTGAGTGTATGTGACCAATAAAATTTGATTTGACAAATTACGTTCAAACAATGTTGATTCAAACAGTTTGTGCCCAGTGAGGGTGTCATTTTATGTTCTCATTTATAGCATTTCAAAATAGAACATCGCATCTGAATCGCTTTGTGCCTCTGAACGTGTAGTGACACAATATCCTACAGTGAATTACATGTTTGCTTAATATATTATATGCCTTTTGTGTTTTACCTTGAATGCTTTATACAACTACTGGCTGGTGAATCTCATTAATACATTTGAAGGATGCTATTCTATCAGACATAGTGTTTTAACAGTTCCCTTATCATGGTATACTCCTGTACCTTTAATATCTGCACATATTGCACCTGAACATTCAGACAATTTTCCTTGCTCAAGTGATGTGGTAAAGTCTACTTGCACTTCAGAGTGGATCTAGCAGAAAATAGAACAGATAGTATCTGTATTTGTGGAGTAAATCCAAACTCTAACCTTGTGGCGTTATTGTTAATGTTGCCTGTGATGTCCGAACAAAGTGCTTCTTTCCAAGTGGCCGATGATTTAGCTGAATAAGACATCCATTGCAGATGCAAGCCGGAGTGTATTGCCGACATGCAAGGGGGATTTAGCTATTGCACTCTCTAGGCCCCCGCTGAGGATGCATAGTGATGCTGCATTAGCTCAAATCTCAGGAGACTCCCTGGAGCTGCAGGGCCATAGAGCGCTCTTAGAGATCACATTCAAGAGAGGATACAGCAGAGTGATGGCAGACCACCAGGGAACTAACATTTGATCAACATAATACGCCGTCATGTGTCAGTCACGTGTGGCATTGCACACAACAAATGCATGACACTTACGAAGTAAAGATGGAGTACTAGCTCCCTCAGATCTGGGAAAATGAGTCTCTGCGGGTCTCTGCTATTCACACAGACTATAACTGCATTTGTCCTGGTTGCTGGCAAAGGAAATTGCATGGCCGGTAGCCCTCTAGAAGGAACACTTTCCAAGGACTGGGACACTGATCTGTGCCAGGGTAGATAGTGCAGAGCCAGCAAGATTTGCTCTCCATTGTACTACAGTACCACAACGTATTGCATAGGCTGCATGGACATTTTTGCACATGGCACTGCACCAGGCCTCAGCAGGTTCAAAGTCAGAAGAGCTTGATTTTTCCAAATCCAATATTCTGTTCTCACAAGGCCACAACTCAAAAAAAGATTGATTTTTTTTTGTCTATTGGCGTTTTGCTTGTCTATTGATGTGAATCATTGGAGGCTCCTCAGATGAGGAAGTGGACAACCAGAACTGCAGTGCATAAAATGTGGTGATTAGTCGACTCAAAGAGAGAGAAAGACAATAGTTTAACAGTTTTGAACAAATTACATTCTTTAAAAAATGGAGGAGCAAGAGAGAAAAAAATGTATCTCTTACTTTCTTAGCTAGCAAATGCAGCTAGCTAGTTTAGCCTACGCAAACACCCAGCTCAAAAAGAGTAATGCTATGTTAGCTACTGTAGCTGGCTAGGACAATCCAACTGTGGAACTCATCCAAGTCAGGTTTTACTCATTCATTGCCACCGGGGCCCGCCGGTGTAACTGCTAAACTGCTTAATACACTGTACTGCATAATTGTAGCGGATTTACTAACACATTAGTTCTATTGGCTATGTTGACTGTGATGTTACTTTAGGTAATATGGTGACAACGTTGTAGGCTGTGTAGCGGTTATGATATGAAGGTTTGGCTTGGAAATGTTTTTTCGCCTGGTCACAGACAGCTGATGTCTTGTGCAATGAAGTCCACAAGCAAAGGGAAAAGGTGAGAGGAGGGGAGCGCATAGATGCGAAAAGGAATACAATGACATGCTTGTGTGATCAGGGGTGAATTCATTTAGCTGATTCTGTTAAACATTTCTTAAATGGAAGCAAACTGAACGAAACTGTAATTAACATACTTGAATTTGTCCATTAGAAACTCGTTTGCAACTGTTGGACTAATGATTACACCCTAGAACAKCTAGATGCAGGCAAGAGGCGGTATTTAATGTGTCACTGTCTGTCCATGTGTCACTGTATGTCACCTCAAATCTTTCTTTCGACCTGTATGCACCTACAGTTGAAGTCGGAAGTCTACAAACACCTTAGCCAAATACATTTAAACTCCGTTTTTCACAATTCCTGACATTTAATCCTAGTAAAAATTCCCTGTCTTAGGTCAGTTAGGATCACCACTTTATTTTAAGAATATGAAATGTCAGAATAATAGTAGAGAGAATGATTTATTTCAGCTTTAATTTCTTTCATCACATTCCCAGTGTGTCAGAAGTTTACATACACTCAATTAGTACTTGGTAGCATTGCTTTTAAATTGTTTAACTTGGGTCAGATGTTTTGGGTAGCCTTACACAACCTTCCCACATTAAGTTGGGTGAATTTTGGCCCATTCCTCCTGACAGATCTGGTGTAACTGAGTCAGGTTTATAGGCCTCCTTGCTCGTACACGCTTTTTCAGTTCTGCCCACAAATGTTCTATAGGATTGAGGTCAGGGCTTTGTGATGGCCACTCCAAAACCTTGACTTTGTTGTCCTTAAGCCATTTTGCCACAACTTTGGAAGTATGCTTGGGGTCATTGTCCATTTGGAAGACCCATTTGCGACCAAGCTTTAACTTCCTGATTGATGTCGTGAGATGTTGCTTCAATATATCCACATCATTTTCTTCTTCATGATGCCATCTATTTTGTGAAGTGCACCAGTCCCTCCTGCAGCAAAGCACTCCCACAACATGATGCTGCCACCCCCGTGCTTCACGGTTCAGATGGGGTTCTTCGGCTTGCAAGCCTCCCTCTTTTTCCTCCATACATAACGATGGTCATTATTGCCAAACAGTTCAATTTGTGTTTCATCAGACCAGAGGACATTTCTCGAAAAAGTACTATCTTTGTCCCCATGTGCAGTTGCAGTTGCAAACTGTAATCTGGCTTTTTTATGGCCGTTTTGGAGCAGTGGCTTCTTCCTTGCTGAGCGGCCTTTCAGGTTATGGTGATGTAGGACTCGTTTTACTGTGGTTATAGATTACTTTTGTACCTGTTTCCTCCAGCATCTTCACAAGGTCCTTTGGTGTTGTTCTGGGATTTGATTTGCACTTTTTGCACCAAAGTACGTTCACCTCTAGGAGACAGAATGCGTCTCCTTCCTGAGCGGTAGGACACCTGCATGGTCCCGTGGTGTTTATACTTGCATACTATAGTTTGTACAGATAAACGTGGTACCTTCAAGCGTTTGGAAATTTCTCCCAAGGATGAACCAGACTTGTGGAGGTCTACAATTTTCTTCTGAGGTCTTGGCTGATTTCCCCATAAAGCCATGACATAATTTTCTGGAATTTTCCAAGCTGTTTACAGGCACAGTCAACTTAGTGTATGTACACTTGTGACCCACTGGAATTGTGATACAGTTAATTATAAGTTAAATAATCTGTCTGTAAACAATTTTTGGAAAAATGACCTGTGTCATGCACAAAGTAGATGTCCTAACCGACTTGCCAAAACTATAGTTTGTTAACAAGAAATGTGTGGAGTGGTTAAAAAACGAGTTTTAATGACTCCAACCTAAGTGTATGTAAACTTCCGACTTCAACTGTACGTTGTAAACTTTCACTCATAGGCTAGGTTGTAGCAACTTCATGATGGGAATAGGGAAAATTAGAGTATCATGTAGTAGCCTAAACCTATCAATGTTACATTGAACTGGGTGAATGGAATATGAATGACAGTCATCCAATATGCTGTAATAGAAATAAGGTCATGCTTTTAAAAAAATGATCGTCCTCCCTCTCTAAAAAGCACCGACTGCCACTGATGTGAATGAACCTTTTAAGAAATATGAAGATAAATTGAGTGAAAATGTATTTCAAAAGATCCAGTTGGAATTCCGAGAGTGTGATACTGAATCAGTTCTTCGGGTCCTAGGATGATAATCTGGCTTTATCTATAATTCATAACATTGAGAGACATAACTTGTTCCTAATATCAATATTAGTCAGTATAACAATATAATATCAGGCCCTACACCCAAACAAGGGCACTGCGTTCATCCACCTCTGGCCTGCTCGCCTCCCTACCTCTGAGGAAGTACAGTTCCCGCTCAGCCCAGTCAAAACTGTTCGCTGCTCTGGCACCCCAATGGTGGAACAAACTCCCTCACGACGCCAGGTCAGCGGAGTCAATCACCACCTTCCGGAGACACCTGAAACCCCACCTCTTTAAGGAATACCTAGGATAGGATAAAGTAATCCTTCTAACCCCCCCCCCCCTTAAAAGAGTTAGATGCACTATTGTAAAGTGGTTGTTCCACTGGATATCATAAGGTGAATGCACCAATTTGTAAGTCGCTCTGGATAAGAGCGTCTGCTAAATGACTTAAATGTAAATGTAAATATAATGCAGAAAAATTAAATTTACCATAATTGAGACTAACCTACTTGTACAAAACATAACTAACTGATGGTATTTGTAGCACAGCGATTGTATTGTGTGAGGAGTTTGGGCCTTCTCTTAGTTTAATGGCAAACTTTGGATTTTAAATTCCATGAAAGTAACATAGTAACACAATAACCTACATTATACAGCAGGCAAAGTGGCCATTTATTCAGATATCAAGTTACAGGAGATTTGTGAACAGATTCTGGGTAAACCAATACCCTTGAATCAAGTGGGAACTACCTTTGGGTGTCACTTCCTGATATATCTCCAAATTATAGTCTGACACAAACTTCCAGTAACCTCGAGTGGAAAACAGTAATGTAAACATCATAATGAAAATGTATTTCTATTTCAGAAAACACTATCCTTTTCTTAAAAGGTAATCACAATGATTACAAACAAAAWCGGAATAAAAAATACCATGCCATCGCAAAGATAGAGGCTAAGCAGTTAATCAATACTGCAGCGTCCATATCACTATACTGCAGCATCCATATCACTACTAGCAGACAGCAATATCATTTTCGCCAGGATTCTTGGATGTGCTGTTTTTCACAGTAAATCCCACTCTGCAGTTTTCAATTTACTCCTGAAATGCCCAAATTGAATTCTCTCAGCATTGGAGATATCATCAGGGTGACTTTCAAAAATATCACTGGAGCAAACAGTCATTACCTGTATTTTTCCCTTGGCTTAAAGAAAGCCAGTTGCCAGGTCAATGTTATTTGGGAAGGTTAGCGATCCGTTAGAGTAAGACACTGGGAAAAGTATAGCGACAGCAAACATGCAATATCAGATTAGAATAACTAAATGGAGAGGATTTAAGGTCAACAAACCAATCCAAGACATCTTTCTCAACACAAGCACCAAGGCCCAGCAAAGCAAAACAATGCACAATGCCAGAGAGAGAGTATGAGGAACTGGATGAAATAGCAGAGGTAAAGGAGGAATTTTACGAGTGATGTCATTATTTTTAATTGGAGCTTATTGAGTGTCTCAGCACATCTGTATTATAAGCGTAACCCCACGAACAGTGAGGGCTGACAGTGATGATTTCCAGGGCCATGTCCTGATTATGATATGGACACTCAGAATATGCATCAGTGAATGTGTGAATATGTTTTTGTCACGCTGTCAACTTTCTCTCTCTGTGTTCTGCTGATTTACCTGGATCCACCGTTTTTTCTCTTTCCCTTTTATCCAGAGATACTGATCTCATCAGTCCTCAGGAAGACTGTAAACCTGGGGTCCCAGATCTGTGGGCTGCAGTGCAGGGGGCTTCAGGGCCTATGGGATAAACCGGAAAGGGACAAAGCCAAGCGCACCATATAGGACCCCACACACAAAGTCTTGCCTAATGGTTTGAGCTGCTGCCCTACGGAAGGAGAATAAGGCCAAGGCAAGTTTCATTCCATCAGCCATCAGGCTGCTGAACAGTGGTACATAGGGTAGATGCAGGCCCAATACACGGTCAGACAGTAGGCCGCAGAGACTTTGAATATGTGAAAATGTAAATTGTGTTCAAATGTTCCAGTTTTCCATACTGCATGTAATATATTCTGTTGTGAATGTGTATTTGTATGCTGACATTACAGAAATAATGTAAATTGACCAAGTATATTGTATCATATCAGTGCTAATGTTTGCCCCAAAACGATTGTCAGTGTGAACCTCTGAAGTGTGGGGAAGTATACCGAAATGAAAGGAAGCCGTGTCAGACCAATTTGAAGATAGCGATCACAGCAAATGAGACGTGGTGTGTTCGAGGGGCTGTCTGGTTCCTTTCATGCCAGTGCTCCCTTTTCTTTGGTTTCTGTGTTTAGAGAGCCAGTTACTTTGTCATTGTCTGGCTTCTGTTGCAGAGACTCTGTGAAGGGGCCGTGTTCATCAGTGACCGTCAACACCGTGGTTTGAGCTGCTTTTTTGTGCTTAGTGCCATGTCCCCGTCTGGCCTGTCAAGCTTGCCACCCACTCGAAACCGCACGCTAATTGCTTTATCACAGGTCTTGTCTAGGTTCAGGAATTGAGTTTGCTCTGCCGGGGCGAAATAAGGAATTAAGTCAAAAGGGAAGAATTTTCTATTTGTGCCCAGTCCTTGTCAGAAGTGCTTACCTACATGTCTGTTGGGTGTTTGGATTAAATGGGCAAAGGGAGGGGAATGCAACAGCATTGTAGTGGGAAACAATCAGAATACCTTCTAGGGGTAGAGAGATGGTACTGATTCAGTAGCAKCTGGGTGGCCTGTAAATTGACCATGAACTGAAAGGGTTTCTGTCGATGTCAAAAGACAGTGGTAGCACTGTTGTACGAATAAAGGCTTAGCAGATCTTTGTGATGTATCACTTCTTTAAAAAAATGTGTAACTACTCAATGGAGAATTCTGCCCTAACAAAACACCCACCTCTTTATTAACATATGTACATGAGACTTTAATTCAAAGTGAGTTGAGTCTTTGTTCGCAGCATATGTGTGTATGATCCARGTGTGTCAAGTGCCTGTGGGATGTGATTGATGTATGTGCACAACGTTGGGGGGACAGTTGTTTGCAGTTAGTTGTCACCCACGAGCCGTAACACATCAGGCAAGTGCAGTTTCATTAATAAACTATTTTATAGCTCCCAGGTCCCACTGAGATGATGAAAATATCTGGCCACACCACATCACCCGTTAAGGGCTACGTCCCAAATGTATTTGTGTTTATTTTTATTTCACCTTTATTTAACCAGGTATGCCAGTTGAGAACAAGTTCTATTTTACAACTGCGTCCTGGCCAAGATAATGCAAAGCAGTGCGACAAAAACAACAACAGAGTTACACATGGGACAAACAAATGTACAGTCAATAACACAATAGAAAAATCTATGTACAGTGTGTGCAAATGTACTAGGATTAGGGAGGTAAGACAATAAATAGGCCATAGTGGTGAAATAATTACAATTTGGCATTAACACTGGAGTGATAGATGTGCAGATGATGATGTGCAAGTTGAGATACTGGGGTGCAAAAGAGTAAARAAATAAATAACAATATGGGGATGAGGTAGTTGCGTGTGCTATTTACAAAATGGGCTGTGTACAGGTACAGTGATCTGTAAGCTGCTCTGACAGCTGATGCTTAAAGTTAGAGAGGGAGATATAAGTCTCCAGCTTCAGTGATTTTGCAATTCGTTCCAGTCATTGGCAGCAGAGAACTGGAAGGAAAGGTGGCCAAAGGGGGTGTTGGCTTTGGGGATGACCAGAGAAATATACCTGCAGGAGCGCGTGGGTGTTGCTATGGTGACCAGTGAGCTGAGAAAAGGCGKGCTTTACCGAGCAAAGACTTAAAGATGACCTGGAGCCAGTGGGTTTGGCGACGAATATGTAGCGAGGGTCCAGTCAACAAGAGCATACAGTTCGCAGTGGTGGGTAGTATATGGGGATTTGGTGACAAAACGGATTGCACTGTGAAAGATTACATCTAATTTTCTGAGTAAAGTGTTGGAGGCTATTTTGTAGGATAGTCAGTTTTAAGAGGGTATGTTTAGSAGCATGAGTGAAGGAGGCTTTGTTGTGAAATATGAAGCCGATTCTAGATTTCATTTTGCATAGGAGATGCTTAATGTGAGTCTGGAAGGAGAGTTTACAGTCTAACCAGACACCTAGGTATTTGTAGTTGTCCACATATTATTAGTCAGAATCATCCAGAGTAGTGATGCTATTTGTCCCCATGTGCAGTTGAAAACCATAGTCAGGCATTTATATGGCGGTTTTCTAACCACTAGGCTACCTGTCACCCCAAGAGTTGTAAATGTGCATTGAAATTGCTTAGGAACTGTGCACACTTTGGAGAAGTGTGTGGCCACTTGGATACGACAGTTAGTCCTCTCACTCAAACCCTCAAATTTTTGGGGGTCTTATGTTGCACCTACCCCACAGTTACTGAATGTATCCAGAGTATTTTCAGATTTCGTTAACAAATGTGGCGAAAGTACAGTAAATGTAAAATGGATTCAGTCTTGTCAGGTGAACTCTAGTTGTGTCTTCAAATTTGGTCTAATAAATTTCCCATAATCTAACTGTTCCCTTTCAATTGTTGTCTCCCGCTCGATGTCGCCAGGCGGCCCATCATTACGCACGCCTGTCACTATCGTTATGGGCGTCAGCGCTTCATGGGACTCACCTGGACTCTATTACCTTATTGATTGCCTCCCCTATATCTGTAACTTTCTCATTTTCTTCCCCATGTTTGCAGTAATGTTGTTTTGTTTCCCCTGTCCAGACACTGTCCGTGTTCATGTCTGTTATTTATTAAGTGTTCACTCCCTGTACTTGCTCCTCGTCTCCCAGCGTCTGTCTTTACAGAATGCTGACACCAATGTTGKAAGCAATCAGGGAGTTTTTAATTTTTTKGTTGGGGTTGGTGACGTCGGGTCCGCGTGCCGCTGCCGAAGGAACCGGGGGTGCCTCAGCTGGCTCATCAGGCTTTTGCCTCGGCTGGCCCATCAGACACGCCCCGGTGGGAAGCCGCACGAGAGAATGGGATAAAGCAAGTGGCTCAGAAGGAACTATCCAAGCAGTAGATACTTTTCCTTTAAATGTTGATATTTGGTTACGTTGTCAACCAAACACAATTCAATATTACTTATGTAATACAGTAAATAGCCTAAAGCTAAGATTCAACCTTTAAAGGAGTAACACATCATTAGGCATATTTTAAGGTTACTGGAAATATAAATATCTTCTTATGTAATCATATAAAGTGTGCATGTTCAAGATAGCCATGCATAGGTCTTTGCAGGTACATGGAGATATTCACAATTAATAATAATCGACAGTGATCACTTGCACCATGTACCTTTTTTTGTGATATCCTATTGGTAGTTAGTCTTGTCCCATCGCTGCAACTCCAGYACAGACTCAGGAGAGGCGAAGGTGGAGTGCCGTGTGTCCTCCGAAACACAACCCTGTCAAGCCACACTGCTCGCTTAACCTGGAAGCCAGCCACACCAATGTGTCGGAGGAAACACTGTACACCTGGTGACCGTGGCAGCGTGCCCACCACAGGAGTCACTAGAGCGCGATGGGACAAGGACAACCCGGCCGGACAAACCCTCCCTAACGCGGATGACGCTGGGCCAATTTTTCGCTGCCTCATGGGTTTCCCGGTCGMGGCCGGCTGCGACACAGCCTGGGATCGRATCAGGATCTGTAGTGACGCAGCTAGCACTGCGATGTAGTGCCTTAGWCCGCTGCACCACTCGGGAGGCCCTGCACCATGTACTTTTAACATAATCTCAACTGTAATCCAGCTCATTTGGTTCTGCTTTTAGAGGATCTGTTGTGTAAATAAACAAAATATCTGACATTGTATTACCATTTGATCTATGCTGTGCTTTTAAATGGCTGAAAGCACAGTTAAATACATTTGAGTGACAACTAAGCCAAAAATCTGACATTGTTTTTCTTTTGGTATTTGGTTATGCTTTTAGATGGTTGAAAGCTTTGTGATAARAAGACAGTTGAATTTCCAATGTGTTGAGTGTGTGAATATAGGTTGCTATCTCATTGATCAATGTCTCAACCAATGATTACCCAATTATCCATGTTGAAATGATCTGGTGTGCACAGTGGGATGTTTTAAGTAAAACACTCTAGAAGTAAAACCGTGAAGGAAATAATCAATAGGTCTGGTGGTCCTTTTGAGGCAAAAATGAGCAAACCGCTGTGTTKAGAACTGCAGAGTCATTCGCACAATCTTTTGATAGACTGGAAAACTCTCTCCACAGCCTGCACTTTAGCTCCAATACTCCCACCCTAGCTCTCTAAAGTACTTGCAAGATAGATGTCTCATTGCATTGAAATCTTGTGTTGTGGCAGCATTGCTTAACACCATAACCCCTGACACTGCTATTGAAAAGTATGTGCCTAGCTAAATGTGAAATAGAAACCCTAAACATCTTTCCACAGAGACCAAGGCCAGGATTCAAACAACTACAGCCTGTGTGCCATGATATAATTTTAAACGTGATCTCTGTGAGCTTCCGAGATGTTGCCATTCTACTGCCGTGTGCAAGTCTTTCATCTCTGCGGATTGAATCCCAGCCTAAATCTTCTCAGAATACACTGAGAAAAAATAGAAATGCAACATGTAAAGTGTTGGTCCCATACTTCGTGAGCCGAAAAAAATTCCCAGAAATGTTCCATACGCAGAAAAATGTTATTTCTCTCACATTTTGTGCACAACTTTGTTTACATCTCTGTTAGTGAGCATTTCTTTGCCAAGATTATCCATCCAATTGACAGGTGTAGCATATGAAGAAGCTGAGGAGTATTTCTGTTTTAAATAAAGCCCTTTTGTGGGGATAAATGCATTATATTTTCTGGGCCTCTCTCCCCAGTAGGTTGGGCCTGGCTGCAAAGTGAGTGGGCCTATGTCCTCCCAGGCACATCCACGGCTGCACCCCTGCCCAGTCATGTGAAATCCATAGATTAGGGCCTAATGAATGTATTCAAATTGACTTATTTCCTTACATGAACTGTTCCATTTTGCATTTTATATTTTTCTTCAGTATAATTTGTACAAAAACACAGGAMTATCCCAATTTACACATCTGTTTGTAAATATAATGCTTTGCCTAGTCATTATCGATGTATTATTGGCATATGCTTTGCATTGATATTCTCAGATAAATAAAGGGTAAACGGTAAATGCATAAAGATTTATAGAGCACTGCATTAAAATAGTGCATGAAGCATTCAAACATCTTGTTACAAGTTTTCTCAATTATCAATGTGCTTTCTGATAACAGTACAAGTCAAAAGTTTGGCTGGTACTGTATAAAGCTAGATAAGAGAATGCCAAGAGTGTGCAAAGCTGTCATCAAGKCAAAGGGTGGCTACTTTTAAGAATCTAAAATCTAAAATATATTTTGATTTGTTTAACACTTTTTGGTTACTACATGATGCCATATGTGTTATTTCATAGTTGTGATATCATCAATATTATTCTACAATGTAGAAAATAGTACAAATAAAGAAAAACCCTTGAATGAGTAGATACGGTTCAAAGGGGAGGTACTGCACACGTTTTTACTGCACCATTTAACCTTTCCTCAATAAAATACTTGGTAGCCATTAAAGTATTCAACTGAGGCCATATAATGTTTACATGACTGCTTGGTCCTGCTCTGTTTTCATTGCAAAATTGTATCGATCAGTCAATAAATTGTTATTACAGGATTGTAGGAGTTGAGAGCCTATTACTGGTTACTATCTTTGACGTGACTATAGTATGATTGAAGAAACAGAGCACATCACAACTTCACTAATCGCATGATTTTTAGAAATGCAGGACAACACAAAGGTGAGCGCAAAAAGATACACCTTCTAAAAAAGCTTTCAAAGCTTTCAATTTACTCCTAAGAAAGTCCAGAGAACCTCTTTTCATCCCTCTCCATTTCTTCTCTCTTCCATGGCTGGATCTCTTTGCATAAAACCCCCCAACATGGCACTTTGCAGGGCCAAGATACAATCTGTCTCACTGGAACTTCACTTTAGCACAGTGTGGGAATATCACTGGAAAACAAAGAGTGCTACCCAGCCTTGAGTGTATATTTGTATGTGTATGGTGCACGGATGCAGATATTTTTCTGACAGCATATGACAGCTCTTTAAGTTGATCTGAGCAACTTTGTATCCACACATGTGCCTGATTTATCCACACATGTGCTCGTCAACCGGTAAATGTTACAAAAGCACTGCAATGGCTCTGTGTAGAAGGTGTACTGAATACCAATGATGGGGTAGGACATTCCGTACAATAGTGTAAAATGATTTCAGGCTGCCTGCAGGGTCACCTTTAGTCTTAACCTCGTTGCTACCTCCATAGCCAAACCCTAGAAGAACATTTCAGCCCAAAGAGACCTACAACCCTCCGAATGTAGATTAAAGATTGTAAAAGCACATCAGCAGGTAGATGAGCGAGAAGGCTATCCAAAACATCCAATGTCTCTGAATTGTCCAATCTACCCTGCAGCACACGATTGTCAGGACCAGGAACATTCTCCTCACCATGGAGAGACCTAGCATGACAAGTACCCAGCGATGTAACGGTACCGGCCAAAAGAACAGGTTAACCGTCCTCCACGAACTCCCACTCTGCGCCCCCAGAGGAATGTGCGTAATAGTTCGTTTTAGCGGATTTACATGGCACAGTTGGTGMACTTTCCTCCGTTCCGGAGTGGCAACTAGATAGTTTTGCTCAGTACACCCACGCACAAACGTATATGGACCTTTAAACTTKGCTTGAAAAGGAGAACCAACAATTGGCAGCAGAGCAAGAACCTGGTCACCTGGACTAAAGTGACAAGGCTCAGCTCGCCGATCAAATATGCCCTTCATCCTCAACTGTGAAGATAGCTTCTCTTTAGCCATTTCACCAGCGGCGTACTGGCATCGCCAGAAATCACACGTAAGATAACAGGGACTGAGGTGGCTCAGGAGACTTCCAGTCATCCTGGGGCACAGCTAGAAGTCCACACACCCTATGTCCAAACACCAGGTCATTAAAGCACTATTCCCCAAACCAGTCTCAGCAGAGAAGGGTAACAGACACACACAAATGACTCAGAGGGACCTGTGTCTCTCAGGATCTTCACTGGCAGTAGGTCGTTACTTCCTAACATTGACACAAAACCCTCCGTAATGAAAGATAAATAATCTGTGTCAATATGGATGCCCCTGGGCATGAGATGGAGTGACAGGAGTAAACGGATGTCWGACAGGCGCAGATAACACCGTAGGCTTAGGTTTAACGTAAGCGCGAGTACTGAATTTACCCTTAGCCCGGAGACAGGACGTTTTTCCAATGACCTGAACCCTGACAGTAGTGACACTTGACCRAAGTTAGCTTTACCACGAGAGCCAGGCTCAACCCYAGTTGAATGAAACTCTGCCCGTAACCAGAGTATCATGAACTGACATCCTACTAAGGAAAACAAGAGCAAAGAGAAAGAATTCTGCWGACAGAGTGGGAGGGTCGTCACACCACGTTACAAGACTGTTTTGCTAACACAAACTGGACAATGTTCCAGGATACATCCACTGGCATTGAGGAGTATACCACCTCAGTCACCGGCTTCATCAACAAGTGCATCAACAACGTCGCCCCCACAGTGACATCCCAACCAGAAGCCATTGATTACAGGCAAAATCCGCACCGAGCTAAAAGCTAGAGCTGCCACTTTCAAGGAGTGGGACACTAATCCGGACGCTTATAGGAAATCCCGCAATAGCCTCCGACGAATCATTAAACAGGCAAAGTGTCAAAACAGGACTAAGATTGAGTCCTACTGCACCAGCTCTGATTCTCGCCGGATGTCGCAGGGCTTGCAAACTATTATGGACTACAAAGGGATACCAAGCCGCGAGCTGCCTTGTGGCGCGAGCCTACCAGACTAGCTAAATGCTATTTATGCTCACTTCGAGGCAAGCARCACTGAAGCATGCATAAGAGCACCAGCTGTTCTGGACAACTGTGTGATCACGCTCTCCAAAGCCAAATGAGCAAGACCTGTAAACATTCACAAGGCCGCGTGGCAAGACGGATTACCAGGATACTTTTTATTGATTTTTTTACTTTTGTTAATTTAGTTAATTTTTTCTTAACTCTATTTCTTGAACTGCATTGTTTGTTAAAACTTCTTATGGATCAGTGGGAGAGTAGCGTYCCACCTCGACAACTTCCGGTGAAATTGCAGAGCGCCATATTCAAATAAAATTACTAGAAATATTTAACTTTCATGAAATCACAAGTACAATACATCAAAATRAAGCTGAACTTGTTGTTATTCCAGCMGCCATGTCAGATTTCAAAAAGGCTTTACGGCAAAAGCAAACCACGCGATTATCTGAGGACAGCGCTCAGCACACAAAACATTACAAACAGTAACCAGCCAGGTAGATTAGTCATGAAAGTCAGAAATAGCAATAAACTTAACCTTTCTAGCCCCGGCGTTCCGCTAGCGGAACTCCTCCCACATTCCACTGAAAAGGCAGAGCGCGAAATTCCCCCCAAAAATTTGGGAAATATTTAACTTTCACAGATTAACAAGTCCAATACAGCAAATGAAAGATACACATCTTGTGAATCCAGTCAACATGTCCGATTTTTAAAATGTTTTACAGCGAAAACACCACATATATTTATGTTAGCTCACCACCAAATACAAAAAAGGACAGACATTTTTCACAGCACAGGTAGCATGCACGAAACCAACCAAACTAACCAAGAACCAACCAAACTAACCAAGAAACAACTTCATCAGATGACAGTCCTATAACATGTTACACAATAAATCATATTTGCATTTATACCTCAAAGCATATTTGAGGTATAAATCAGTTTTACATTGCAGCTACCATCACAGCTACCATGAAAAATAGCACCGAAGCAGCCAGAGTAATTATAGAGACCAACGTGAAATACCTAAATACTTATCATAAAACATTTCTGAAAAATACATGGTGTACAGCAAATTAAAGACAAACATCTTGTGAATCCAGACGATATTTCCGATTTTTTAAGTGTTTTACAGCGAAAACACAATATAGCATTATATTAGCTTACTACAATAGCCTACCACACAACCGCATTCATTCATCAAGGCACGTTAGCGATAGCAATAGGCACGTTAGCGTTAGCGAATAAACCAGCAAAAGATATTMATTTTCACTAACCTTCATAAACCTTCATCAGATGACAGTCCTATAACATCAGGTTATACATACACTTATGTTTTGTTCGAAAATGTGCATATTTCGAGCTGAAATCAGTGGTTATACATTGTGCTAACGTAGCATCTTTTTCCCAGAATGTGCGGATATTTCTATTAGACTCTCACCTATTCTGACCAAATAACTATTCATATACAAAAAAAGACATTTGTATAGGAAATGATAGATACACTAGTTCTTCATGCAATCGCAGTGTTAGAATTCTAAAAATAACTTCTTTACGACATAAGGCTTACGTTATGGCGAGATAGTGACCAAAACCTGGGCGCAAAACTAATAGTACACAGTTCGACAGATATATGAAATAGCATCATAAAATGGGTCCTACTTTTGATGATCTTCCATCAGAATGTTGTACAAGAGGTCCTTTGTCGGGAACAATCGTTGTTTGGTTTTAGAACGTCCTTTGTCCCTCTTGAATTAGCAAGCACACTCGCCAAGTGGCGCGAAGCTCTCCTTCCTGAACAAAAGCACCCAACGCAACACGCCTAACGTCCCGAATAAATTTCAATAATCTAATAAAACTATATTGAAAAAACATACTTTACGATGATATTGTGACATGTATCAAATAAAATCAAAGCCGGAGATAGTATTCGCCTATAACGACAGCTTTCCAGAAGGCAATTCCAGGTCCAWCTTCGCGCTTTYCAGAAAACAGGAAATGGSKGACWCGTCRTKCCAAGAGGATTTATTCCACCTCAGASCAAGATAAACACTTAATTTCTTCTCTCACTTCCTCTTGACATYTAGGGGAAGGTGTATGACGTGCATGTATACTAATACRTATCATGCCCATTTATAGGCAGGCCCTTGAACAGAGCATCGATTTCAGACTTTCCACTTCCTGGTCAGGAAGTGTGCTGCCAAATGAGTTCTGTTTYACTCACAGACAAAATTCAAACGGTTTTAGAAACTAGAGAGTGTTTYCTATCCAATAGTAATAMTAATATGCATATTGTACGAGCAAGAATTGAGTACGAGGCCGTTWAAATTGGGCACGATTTTCCCCCAAAGTGAAAACAGCGCCCTCTGTCCTCAACAGGTTTTAATCACTTACCTTTGATGATCTTCGTATGGTTGCACTCACAAGACATCCAGTTACACAATAAATGTTTGTTCTGTTCGATAAAGTCCCTCTTTATATCCAAAAACCACATTTTTTGGGGTGCATTTTGTTCAGTAATCCAATGGCTCAAATGCGGCGGTCACAAGAGGCAGACGAAAATTCCAAATAGTATCCGTAAAGTTCGTAGAAACATGTCACACGATGTTTCTTCTTTGGGACTGAGGGGCAGTATTGAGTAGCTTGGATAATAAGGTGCCCAGAGTAAACTGCTTGCTACTCAGGGCCAAAAGCTAGAATATGCATGTGATTAGTAGATGTGGATAGAAAACACTCTGAAATTTCTAAAACTGTTTGAATGATGTCTKTGAGTATAACATAACTTATATGTCAGGCAAAAACCTGAGAAAAATCCAACCAGGAAGTGGGAAATCTGAGGTTTGTAGTTTTTCAAGTCATTGCCTATCGATGGGGTCATATTGCACTTCCTAAGGCTTCCACTAGATGTCAACAGTCTTTAGAACCTTGTTTGAGGCTGCTACTGTGAAGGGGGAGAGAATGAGAGCTGTTTCAACCAGATGTCTGGCAGTGTGCCATGAGCTGTCTCGTGCGCACCCGTGAGAGTTAGCTGCGTTCCATTGCATTTCTAAAGACAAAGGAATTCTCCGGTTGAAACATTGAAGATTTATGATAAAAACATGCTAAAGATTGATTCTATACATCGTTTGACATGTTTCTACRWACTGTAATTTGACTTTTCGTCTGAACTTTCGCCTGGACTTGCCCGCACCTCCTGAGTTTGGATTTCTGAACTAAACGCGTGAACAAAAAGGAGGTATTTGGACATGAATTATGGACTTTATCGAACAAAACAAACATTTAWTGTGGGACTGGGATTCCTGGGAGTGCATTCTGATGAAGTTCATCAAAGGTAAGTGAATATTTATAATGCTATTTCTGACTTTTGTGACACCTCTCCTTCTTGGGAAAATGGTGTATGTTTTTCCGTGACTTGGCACTGACCAAAAATAATCGCAAGGTGTGCTTTCGTAGTAAAGCGTTTTTGAAATCTGACACAGCGGTTGCATTAAGGAGAAGTTTATCTATATTTCCATGCATAACACTTGTATCTTTTATCAACTATTATTATGAGTATTTCTGTAATTTGATGTGGCTCTCTACACTTTCACCAGATGTTTTTTTGAGACAATGCATTTCTGACCATAACACACCAATTTCAAATGAGGTTTTTGGACATAAAGATTAACTTCATCGAACAAAACACACATTTATTGTGTAATAAGTAAGTAAGTCCTGTGAGTGCCATCTGATGAAGATCAAAGGTTAGTGATTCATTTAATCACTATTTCTGACTTTTGTGAGGGCTCTCCTTGGCTGGAAAATGGCTTTRTGGTTTTCTGTGACTAGGTGCTGACCTAACATAATCGTTTGGTGTGCTTTCGCCSTAAAGCCTATTTGAAATTGGACACTGTGGCTGGATTTACAAKAAGTTTTTAAAATGGTGTAAAATACTTGTATGTTTGATGAATTTTAATTATGGGATTTCTGTTGTTTTGAATTTGGCGCCCTGCAATTTCACTGGCTGTTGTCGAGGTGGGACGTTAGCGTCCCACATATCCCAGAGAGGTTATAATCAATCCTCAGGTTGTTTTTAGCCTAAATAATTGATAATATTTCAACCGGACAATAGCGTCATCAATATAAAAGGAAACAAGAAACGCGCGCTCTTGGGATTGCGCACCAAACAGGTTGGGGATTTTCCACTGTCCTCTCATTGAAACTGCTCATTCTCCCTMATTTTTCAGAATAAAGTCCTGACACAATGTCTAAAGACTGTTCACAGCTAGTGGAAGCCATAGAGAACGGAATCTGGGTCCTATCCCTTTAAATGGTGGATAGGCTTTCAATGGAAAAACACCCATTTCAAAATAATATCACTTCCTGGATGGATTTTCCTCAGGTTTTCACCTGACATTTCAGTTCTGTTATACTCACTCATTATTTTAACAGTTTTTGAAACTTTAGAGTGTTTTCTATCCAAATCTACCAATTATATGCATATCCTAGCTTCTGGGCCTGAGTAGCAGGCAGTTTACTTTGGGCACGCTTTTCATCCAAAATTACGAATGCTGCCCCCTATCCCAAAAAAGTTAAGGGCTTGTAAGTAATCATTTGGTGCATGTGACATATACAATTTTATTTGATATGGAGAAATTACACAGAGCAATGACAGAAGTAAGCGTGGGCAGTGAGGCTGGACAAACTTACAAAGTATAGAGCATCTCACAGTTGCTGACAAAGCAGGTACATTCAAGTTCACCAAATGTTCACATGCACAACCTACCTAATAAAGGGAACGCAGTTGCATTGTTCACCGAGATGCCCACGATGTTGAAGAATATCACAAGTGGCCAGAGTGGGGTTCTTCTTTTGCAGCTGTAGCCAGTCACCAGCTTCTCTAAATTGCCACCCCCCCCCACTATTTTTGTGGCATTGTAATTCATTATGATTTCTGGTATTTTATGTTCCTTGCCACAGATTCTCCCATCCCTATGCAGCACATTTTGAACCACATTTTTGCCTTTTTTTRACACATAGGACACTAGGGACGTCTCGGCCGTGAACACAAACTTAGAGGAATTGATAGGCCTACTCTGTGTATTGAGGTGGGAGCTGAGGTGGGAGCTCTGTCTTGTTTTTTCCATACTGTTCCTACCATCATCAGCTTCCTCTTGAGGAGCTCCTGTCCCAGCTTGTGCGAAGTAAAAAAGTTATTGCATGTGATATTGTGGCCACGGAGAAGTCCCTGTGTCACGTCCAAGACAACATGCATTCCTTGATTCTTCTCAGGGGCGCCATCTGGCTTCCCCGTATACACTTRCAAGTTCCACGCATATGATGAAGCAGCATCACAGGCAGCCTAGATCTTGATTCCATTTTTTGCGGGTTTAGACAGTATGTACTGCCTTAAGGGGCAGCGGCCCCTAAATGGCATAAACTGCTCATCAACAGTAAGGTTGGGCCCAGGGTTGTAAAATAGGGGAAGGCGGTCAACCCAGTGTTCCCACACTGACCTGATTGCATTTAGCTTGCCTCTCTGCCGCTAAGCTGGTCTGGTGTTTCGGTTATTGAAACGGATAATCCTGGAAATGAAGTGGAAGATTGCAGAGACATTGTTGCACGGAAGGTTCTCTGCAGGTTTCTGTAACCCACAGGGATTCTGTAGATTCCCCACTGGATCTGAAAACAACAGCAAGGATAAGAAGCCTTAAGTATGCATGTAAATTAGTTTGGTCCTCCTCCTACCATCTCTCTCCAAAAACACGCCGTCACTCCAAATTAGTGCAGTCCGGGATGAACAGTTCAAAAGAAGACTATGTCCTGCACATTAGTAACCGCCAACCGCGTCGGCCCTGGTTGCATCCTCATCACATTGGCAACCATGCGGGTTAGCACATTCCTTGGGCAAGAAGACCATTCAATTTAAAAAGAAATTGACATCCATATTTCTCTTTCTGCAGGCTGCTGATAAAGTGGTCGCTGACAGGCTGATCATGGGTCTGGCTGAGGGTCAATCTCATCCTCTTCTTCCAAATCACTGTCAGACTCAGAATTGACAAAGACATGATCCTCATATTCTGAWAATTCCTCATCTTCCAAAGTGGAAGACGTTCCTTCCAAACTAGCTTCTCTCTCTGCAAAAGTTATTTCTCAGGCCATTTGAGCAGAGATTATTTTTGCCAYACTGATTGATTGTGGTAAGGAGCCACACATGCAAAGCTATTTATTTGTTGTGTCCCTCACCCAATCTGGGGTAGAGTGTGGGAAAATACAGATAATTTTTTACAATGTATCGAAATAATGTATTGTACTAACATTGGCATTTTCACGCAAGACATTGTAGTTTGTAAAACTACACAAAGGGTAAAGAGTGCTATAAAGCGGGAGAGAGCACCAAAAACCTGCCTGTCTATGTTGAAACAGCAAACCCAGGGAGGAGGAAGACAAAGTGAAGGTACACAGCAAACCTTTTACTTGTTTTCACCTACACACATACACATACTTTTATTGCCCTTGGGTCCAGTGGAAGCAAACACCACATATGTAATAAACATGTATAGAGTGTGCACAGTATACACAGTGTGCACTCAATGAAAGTGTTATTTTACATGTTCTTCACCAAAAATGAGCGAACATCACACAATAATTAGCATAGCAGTCAACCTATTACCTGTTGTCTCAAATTATTAAACATGTTTGAACAAAGTATATTTTCCATTTCTACTTCCAATGGCGCACACTTTTTTAATCATGTATTAAATTATATGAACTAAAGCTATATACACTACGGGTCAAAAGTTTTATAACACCTACTCATTCAAGGGATTTTCTTTATTTTACTATTTTCTATATTGAAAAAGTAATAGTGAAGACATCAAAACTATGAAACAACACATATAGAATCATGTATTAACCAAAAGTGTTAAACAAATTTTGCCTTGACAGCATTGCGCACTCTTGGCATTCTCTCAACCAGCTTCATGATGTAGTCACCTGGAATGCATTTCAATTAACAGGTGTGCCTTCTTAAAAGTTACTTTGTGTAATTTCTTTCCTTAATGCGTTTGAGCCAATCAGTTGTGTTGTGATAAGGTAGGGGTGGTATATAGAAGATAACCTTATTTGGTAAAAGACCAAGTCCATAATTTGGAAAGAAGAGCTCAAATAAGCAAAGTGAAATGACAGTCCATCATTACTTTAAGACATTTCAAGAAATTTTWAAGTTTATTGAAGTGCAGTCGCAAAAACCATCAAGCGCTATGATGAAACTGGCTCTCACGAGGACCGCCACAGGAATGGAAGACCCAGAGTTACCTCTGCTGCAGAGGATAAGTCCATTAGAGTTACCAGCCTCAGAAATTGCAGCACAAATACAGTTGAAGTCTGAACTCCAAACATTTCTTGTTAACAAACTATAGTTTTGTAAAGTCGGTTAGGACATCTACTTTATGCATGACAAAAGTAATTTTTCCAACAATTGTTTACAGACAGATAATTTCACTTATAATTCACTGTATCACAATTCCAGTGGGTCAGAAGTTTACATACACTACATACACAATTGGAGGTGTACCTGTGGATGTATTTCAAGGCCTACCTTCAAACTTAGTGCCTCTTTGCCGGACATCATTGGAAAATCAAAAGAAATCAACCAAGACCTCAGAAAAAAAAATTGTAGACCTTCACAACTCTGGTTCATCATTGGGAGCAATTTCCAAACACCTGAAGGTACCACGTTCATCTGTACAAACAAAAGTATGCAAGTATAAACACCATGGGATCACGCAGCCATTATACCGCTCAGGAAGGAGACACATTCTGTCTCCTAGAGATGAACGAACTTTGGTGAGAAAAGTGCAAATCAATCCCAGGGCAACAGCAAAGAACCTTGTGAAGATTCTGGAGGGAACAGGTACAAAAGTATCTATATCCACAGTAAAACGAGTCCAATATCGACATAACCTGAAAGGCTGCTCAGCAAGGAAGAAGCCACTGCTGCAAAACTGCCATAAAAAAGCCAGACTATGGTTTGCAACTGCACATGGGGACAAATATCATACTTTTTGGAGAAATATCCTCCTGTCTGATGAAACAAAAATAGAATTGTTTGGCCACAATAACCATCGTTATGTTTGGAGGAAAAAAGGGGATGCTTGCAAGCTGAAGAACACCATCCCAACTGTGAAGCACGGGGGTGGCAGCATCATGTTGCTGGGGTGCTTTAATACAGGAGGGACTGGTGCACTTCACAAAATAGATGGCATCATGAGGAAAGAAAATTATGTGGAAATATTGATGCAACATCTCAAGACATCAGTCAGGAAGTTAAAGCATGGTCGCAAATGGGTCTTCCAAATGGACAATGACCCGAAGCATACTTCCAAAGTCAAGGTATTGGAGTGGCCATCACAAAGCCCTGACCTCAATCCAATAGAGCATTTGTGGGCAGAACTGAAAATGTGTGTGCGAGCAAGGAGGCCTACAAACCTGACTCAGTTACACCAGCTCTGTCAGCAGGAATGGGCCAAAATTCACCCAACTTATTGTGGAAAGCTTGTGGAAGGCTAGCCGAAACGTTTGATGCAAGTTATATAATTTAAAGGCAATGCTACCAAATACTAATTGAGTGTATGTAAACTTCTGACCCACTGGGAATGTGATAARATAAATAAAAGCTGAAATTAATCATTCTCTCTAATATTATTCTGACATTTCACATTCTTAAAATAAAGTGGTGATCCTAACTGACCTAAGACAGGACATTTTTACTACAATTAAATGTGAGGAATTGTGAAAAACTGAGTAAAAAAAAAAATGTATTTGGCTAAGGTGTATGTAAACTTCCGACTTCAACTGTAAATGCTTCACAGAGTCAAGTAACAGACATCTCAACATCAACTGTTCAGAGGAGACTGCATGAATAAGGCCTTCAATGTCGAATTGCTGCAAAGAAACCACTACTGAAAAGGACACCAATAAGAATTAGAGACTTGCTTTGGCCAAGAAACATGAGCAATGGACATTAGACCGGTGGAAATTGGAGATTTTTGGTTCCAAACGGTGTATCTTTGAGACGCGGAGTGAATGAACAGATGATCTCCACATGTATTTTTCCCACGGTAAAGCATGGAGGAGGTGGTGTTATGGTGTGGGGGTGTTTTTCTGGTGACATTGATTTATTTGGAATTCAAGGAACACTTAACCAGCATGGCTACCACAGCATTCTGCAGTGATACGCCATTCCATCTGGTTTGGGCTTAGTGCGACTATCATTTGTTTTGTGTAAGGGCTAATTTTACCAAGAAGAGTGATGGAGTGCTGCATCAGAGAACCTTGCCTCCACAATCACCCGACCTCAACCAAATTTAGATAGTTTGGGATGAGTTGGGCCGCACAATGAAGGAAAAGCAGCCAACAAGTGCTCASSKTWTGTGGGACCTCCTTCAAGACTGTTGGAAAAGCATTCCAGGWKRASCYRGTTGAGAGAATGCCAAGAGTGTGCAAAGCTGTCATTAAGGCAAAGGATGGTTATTTGAAGAATCTCAAATATATTTTGATTTGTTTAACACTTTCTTGGTTACTACATGATTTCTGTCACGGCCGTCGAAAGAACTAGACCAAAGCGCAGCGTGGTAAGCGTACATTTTCCTTTTATTTAGGATGACGCCGACAAAAACAATAAACACAACAAAAACGRCCGTGAAGCTTAAGGCTATAGTGCCACAAACAAAGACAACCCCCCACACTGAAAGGAGGGAAAATAGCTACCTAAATATGGTTCCCAATCAGAGACAACGATAGACAGCTGTCCCTGATTGAGAACCATACCTGGCCAAAACATAGAAATAAAGAAAATAGAAAACAAAAACATAGAATGCCCACCCCAAATCACACCCTGACCAAACCAAATAGAGACATAAAAAGGCTCTCTAAGGTCAGGGCGTAACAATTTCATAGTTTTGCTGTCTTCACTATTATTCTACAGTGTAGAAAATAGTAAAAATAAAGAAAAACCCTTGATTGAGTAGGTGTTCAAAAACTTTTGACCGGTAGTGTATATGTTTTTGTTATGGYTAATGGCTTCTACCTAGCACATGGCATGTGGTAATTGCCTGCTATTCACACCTTCCGTGTAGATGGCTATAAATAGCAAAACTCTAGGTCAATCTTTCTCAGGCAATTTTTTTCGTACTGCAGCATTGCTGCTTGAACCAAGGGGTAAGGAGTTACTACAGACACACAAGAATGGAGCTTTATACACTATTAGTACCCGATAAATGTGCAGAGGTATCTGAGGTAAGTATGAATATGAAAGCACAGTAAAGTGATTAGGCATCAGGATAGATAAGAGTAGAATCATTTTAAAAAGTAGCAGCGGCATATGATGTCTAAAAGTGTATGTGTGTGTGTTGTGTTGGTATGTGTGTGTGTGCGCGCAAATGCAGTGTATGTGTGTGTGTGTGCGCGCGCGAATGCAGTGTATGTGAATGTGTGTGGGGTTAGTTTGAAAGAAATACMATTTTATCAATATACAGATCAGACACACAACAAGCATCAGACTGCACAAACACAAAGGTCAAGTATGTGAAAAAGAGTACAAATAAAATAGCCTACATAGAGAAGCATAATTCTCAAGGAGCTAAATCACACCAGGACAGACCTGAAAGTCTTGAAATTAACATTTGGCCTTTGTTTTGGCCAAGGTACTTCAAGAAAGGGTCCCACAACTTAAATAATTGATCAGGCGTATTATTACTGTAGAGAAAGTCTAGTTGGGAATTAAATCAATAACCATTTGTTCCCATTGACTTTGAGGAAGCCTTTTTCAGATATCCGCAGCAGATTATTCCTTTTTCGTGCACAATGTAGGACATTTTGTAACGGATGTGTGTAATGACATTTTAAGAGGAATCTCATCTCTATTTCCCAGTATACAAGACTTTGCACCCAGCTGGAGAGAGCATTCAAAAACTTTCTCTCCTGTAGAACCTCTGACCAGAATTTGTTTATGTAACGACAATCCCAGAAAACAATGAATATGAGAACTTTCCTCACCCCGACACTTATTACAAAGACTAGACAAATTAAGGTTCATTCTATGTCTAGACACAGAAGTGACATGCAGTCAATTTAGGATCTTAATTTGCATATCCCAGGCTGAGTTGCAAGCTAGGAAATGTGACGTTTCTACACAAATCTATTTCCAGTCTGTAAGCTCTATTTGGGAGCCTATATCAGCCTCCCATAACACCTTACTTTTGTCAACATTATCTTTCTTGAAATCGCACAGTAAGTTATAAAAGTGTTAAGTGATAGATTTAAGAAGCCATCTAGATGATTTAAACTTTGCAGATATGAAATTACAAATTTAAAGAAATTTAAGTCACTCTTAGAGATGCCAAATTTACTAACAATCTTTTTATGAGAGTAAAGTACGTTGAGATTTTTTTTTTAATGGCAGGCCTCATGGAAACCGAAAATGTCCAAATGTCAACAAAAAATAAGTAATTATGTGAAAAATGTCAGTGCAAATGTTGATATAATAACCAACATATCGAAGTAAACTTGGAGAAACGAGATGACATGTTGTGTGGTCGTCCCACTACGACTCATTTGGAAAGGATGCAGTTTATTAGGCTACAGATTAAATCAATTGTGATTAACTTCACAGTGCAAAGTGATGGATGAGCTTGATGCTCCCTTCCAATAAATATTGAGGGTCTTATTCTGGTGACATGATCATCAATGCTTGGCTGCCGTTGACAAATAAAAAGAATCTCGCTTTTGTCCATAATAATCTCATGTAGGCTATACCCACACTGTATCTGCGACTTGTTGGTTAGAGTGCACATACCAATACCAGAGTGACACACTCACTATATAAACGCAAACTTAGTGGCCATTGGCCAACAGTCGTACATCTAAATTTAGGATTGAAAAAGGCCCAAATGACAAGCATTCGTCAGCTGGTTTGCCCTTCTGTAAAATTAAAGATATATTCACCTCCATCATGGATGGAGATTGGCTCCCAGTATCAATAGAGGACTGTAGCATTTCATGTAGTGGATGAAGAATGATATCCTTGAATTTCCTGTGAAATTTGGGCTCTTAAGCCCTTAGGCCTTGTTGGTTTCTTAACTTTAAAATCCAGTTATGTGTTTCACTTATTTCAATAGAGACCGTTGCCTGAGGATGGGTAAACTTTGAAAATAAATCAGTTGTCATTGGTGGAGTCAAGTATATAGTTGCTCATATTTTTTGTTTATATCCTTACTATGGTATCTGCAGCAGAGGAGATTGGCCAGATAGCAATTTGTTAGCAAATTCATACATTCTCTGCCAAGCAAAGAAAATAGATTTCTCAGCTTTCTTTGTCAGAATAGCTTCTGAAGAAGTCTTCAGTTCCCAGTTCATTCACCAATTCATCAGAAGGGGGGGGGGTTATTTCTTGACTTTAAACTGTGTAATTCTAGTTTCCTCTGCCATATTCTTTCTTCAGATAAGGAGAATATGAAATGACCATACCACGTATACAGTGCATTCGGGAAAATGTTCAGACCCAATGAGTTTTCCCACATTTTGTTACGTTACAGCCTTAATCTAAATATGATTAAATAATTTCCCCCCTTATCAATCTACACACAATACCCAATAATGACAAAGCAAACACAGGTTTGACATTTTTGTAAATGTATTAAATATAAACTGAGATATCACATTTACATACAGTGGCAAGAAAAAGTATGTGAACCCTTTGGAATTACCTGGACTTCTGCATGAATTGGTTATCAAATTTAGTCTGATCTTCATCTAAGTCACAACAATAGACAAACGCAGTCCGCTTAAACTAATAGCACACAAACAAGTATAAGTTTGTCTTTATTGAACACACCGTGTAAACATTCACAGTCCAGGGTGGAAAAAGTATGAACCATTGGATTTAATAACTGTTTGATCCTCCTTTGGCAGCAATAACCTCAACCAAACGTTTTCTKTAGTTGCGGATCAGACCTGCACAACGGTCAGGAGGAATTTTGGACCATTTCTCTATACAAAACTGTTTCAGTTCAGTAATATTCTTGGGATGTCTGGTGTGAACCGCTCTGTTGAGGTCATGCCACAGCATCTTAATTGGGTTGAGGTCAGGGCTCTGACTGGGCCACTCCAGAAGGTGTATTTTCTTCTGTTGTTGATTTACTTCTGTGTTTTGGGTCGTTGTCCTGTTGAGCTTCAATTGGTGGACGGATAGCCTTACATTCATTGTCCTGTTGCATCACCCAACTTCTGTCTAGCTTTAATTGGTGGACAGATAGGCTAACATTCTCTAGCAAAATGTCTTGATAAACTTGGGAATTCATTTTTCCGTCGATGATAGCAAGCTGTCCAGGCCCTGAGGCAGCAAAGYAGCCCTAAACCATGATGCTCCCTCCATCATACTTTAGAGTTGGGATGAGGTGCCTTTTTTTCTCCACACATAGTGTTGTGTGTTCCCTCCAAACAACTCAACTGTAGTTTCATCTGTCCAAAGAATATTGGTGCTACTGGAACATCCAGGTGCTCTTTTGCGAACTTCAGATGTGCAGGAATGTTTTTTTGGACAGCAGTGGCTTCTTCGGTGGTGTCCTCCCATGAACACCATTCTTGTTTAGTGTTTTACGTATCATAGACTCGTCAACAGAGATGTTAGCATGTTCCAGAGATTTCTGTAAGTTTTTAGCTGACACTCTAGAATTCTTCTTAACCTCATTGAGCATTCTGCGTTGTACTCTTGCAGTCATCTTTGCAGGACGGCCAAGAGAGTAACAACAGTAACTGAACTTTCTCCATTTATATACAATTTGTCTTACCGTGGGGACTGATGAACATCAAGGCTTTTTAGAGATACTTTTGTAATCCTTTACTGCTTTATGCAAGTCAACAATTCTTAATCCTAGGTCTTCTGAGATCTCTTTTGATCGAGGCATGGTTCACATCAGGCATCTTTTGAATAGCAAACTCAAATTTTGCGAGTGTTTTTTTATAGGGCAGGGCAGCTCTAACCAACATCTCCAATCTCGTCTCATTGATTGGACTCCAGGTTAGCTGAGTCCTGACTCCAAATAGCTTTTGGAGAAGTCATTAGCCTAGGGGTTCACATACTTTTCCCAACCTACACTGTGAATGTTTAAATTATGCATTCAGTACAGACAAGAAAAAGTTATTTATGTGTTATTAGTTTAAGCATACTGTCTATGTCTATTGCTGTGACTTAGATGAAGATCATATCAAAATGTATAACCAATATATGCAGAAATCCAGGTAATTCTTGCCACTAAGCATTCAGACCATTTACTCAGTACTTTGTTAAAGCAACTGTGGCAGCAATTACAGCCTCGAGTCTTCTTGGGTATGACGCTACAAGCTTGGCACAGCTGTATTTGGGGAGTTTCCCCCATTCTTCTCTGCAGATCCTCTCACACTTTCTCAGGTTGGATGGGGAACGTTGCCGCACAGCTATTTTCAGGTCTCTCTCGAGATGTTTGATTGGGTTTAAGTCTTGGATCTGGCTGGCCCACTCAAGGACATTCAGAGACTTGTCCCAAAGTAACTCCTACGTTGTCTTGACTGTGAGCTTAGGGTCGTTGTCCTTTTGGAAGGTAAACCATCACCCCAGTCAGATAACCTGCTCCAGAGCGCTCAGGACTTCTTCAAGTACTTTAGGTACCTTTTGGCAAACTCCAAGCGGGCTGTCATGCGTCTTTTACTGAGATGTGGCTTCCGTCTGACCACTCTACAATTAAGGCCTGATTGGTGGAGTGCTGCAGAGATGGTTGTCCTTTTGGAAGGTTCTCCCATCTCCACAGAGGAACTYGAGAGCTCTGTCAGAGTGACCATCGGGTTCAGGATCACCTCCCTGACCATGGCCYTTCTCCCACGATTGCTCAGTTTGGCCAGACAGCTAGCTCTAGGAAGAGTCTTGGTGGTTCCAAAATTCTTCAATTTAATAATGATGGAGGCCACTGTGTTCTTGGGGACATTCAATGTTGCAGAATTTTTTGGGTATCCTTCCCCAGATTTGTGCCTCCACACAATCCTGTCTCGGAGCTCCACGGACATTCCTTGGCTTGGGTTTTGCTCTGACATGCACAGTCAGCTGTGGGACCTTATATAGACATGTGTTTACCTTTTCCCAAATCAATTGAATTTACCACAGGTGGACTCTAATCAAATTGTAGAAACATCAAGGATGATCAATGTTAACAGGATGCACGTGAGCTCAATTTCGAGTCTCATCGCAAAGGGTCTGAATAATTACCTTATTTACGTATCGTTTTTATTAATTTGCTAAAATTTCTAAAAACCTGTTTGTTATTGTGAGGTATTGTGTGTAGATTGCTGAGGAAATTAATCTATTTTATCCATTTTAGAACAAAGATGTAGAATAACAAAATGTGGGAAAAGTCAAGGGGTCTGAATACTCTCCAAAGGCACTGTATAGTGTAGAGAGTCATTGTACCATCTAACCCGCTTTGAAATATATTTTCATTAACCCCCCCAAAAATTCTGCTGTTTGAAGCTGGTGTACAAAATCGAAAGTAAAATACAAACACTGCACTTAAGAACATGAAGCATAAAAATATTGCATATAGAACATCTTAGACTTACTTTCTATGACAATGACATATCCATAACTCACATTTCTATGTGAATTTGGTCATTTCGCCCAAAAAGTGACATATTGCTGCTTTAAACGTGCTTGGTTAAAATCATCCGCAACAAAGAGTGAGAGAATTCTTGCTGGCTAATGGTCTAGTAAATGTCGCAGAGTACCGCCTTGGTGTTTGCTTGTGGCAATATGTACACAGGAATTATTGAGGTGGAAACATACCCCTACTCATACCAGAAGTATACTATCTTGTACACTGTTAACAGCTCATTTGAGCTCCGGTAAATATCTTTGAATCTTCTGAAGAAATATTTTCCCTGCTTATGTAGCATTGTAGGGAACAAGGATATGATAAGATATTTTCCTGGTTTTCCCTCTATTTTATGAATCCATAATCCACCCCAGCGCCATCAACCTTAAGTAGTTCTCACCTGCTCTCTCTCTCTCTCTCTGGACAGCCCAAGCCTCTGTCCCAATGGGCCCTGATCAAAAGTAGTGCACTATATAGGGTGCCATTTGGAAGGTATCCCAAGCTGTTGGGAAATGTAGCAAAGAGGGAATGCCTATTAAAATGGCTGTCTGTTTAATTACAAATCTTCTCAGCCTTCCATTCCCTGCCAGACCACAAGGATTTTGATAGGGGTTGTGCTAAGAAGGCACGCAAAGCTAATTGCTGTCTGTTTGGACTGCCAAGGTGGAGAAGGTGTGTGTGACGGAGAGGAGTTAGGACAGTGAAATGCAATGGGAGTGAGACAGACCTTGATACGTCTCAGAGATTCTAAGAGATGCATAAAGCTGAGTCCTGATAACAGACAACCATGGCATGTTTTTAGACTCCAAAAATGTTTTCCTATCTATACTGGGATAAGCTCTGTAGTGTAAGAAGTGTTAAGCCCCTAATTACAGTTTACAATACAGGGCATTCGGAGAGTTCAGACCCCTTGACTTTTTCCACATTTTGTTACAGCCTTATTCTAAAATGGATAAAAATCTAATACATTCCTCAATCTACAAACGGTACCCCATAATGACAAAAGGGAAAAAAGGTTTTTAGATATTTTAGCAAATGTATTAAAAAAATACCTTATTTTCATACGTATTCAGACTCTATGCTATTGAGCTCAGATGCATCCTGTTTCCATTTACCATCCTTAATGTTTCTACAACTTGGAGTCCACCTGTGGTAAATTCAATTGATTGGACATGATTTGGAAAGGCACACACCTGTCTATATAAGGTCCCACAGTTGACAGTTGTCATAACTGTTCATGAGAATCCAAATAGGTCAGATCAAGTTTGCAATGAATAACTTCAGTCAGACTCCCTCACCATAGAAGGGGAAGGAAATAACTACTGGGAGTTAACTCACACACTGTTGTATATCAAGGTAGAAGATTCAGGCCAGCGCTCTCAAAATTCACTGAAGGAATGTTCTTTGTATCAGACTTTTTCCAGCTGAAACTAACACGTTCAAAACCAAATACTGGAACAATATTTCTAACATAGAATGTGGGGGATGGTCAGAGGCGATCTATAGAACCCTAATTTTGTTTTATTTTGTGATTAAAAATGTTAAAAATGTTAAAGGAAACACAGTAAAAAGTAGAAAGTTTACCCACTACATATGAAGTTTCCATACTCTGCTTTGTGCATGTAATTTGAAAAATTATGAAAGTGTTTGTTCAGAGAAGGATGTGATTTGAGAAGCTATAAGAGATAATTGTTTTACCTAACTTTGCAAAGTGAGTAGTTACCACCCTGGGTGAGGTCAGGGAGCGTGCCAGCCTGCCGGAATCACCCCTTTCGAGCAAACTGTATAAATGATGGTTTAAGAAAAAAACACATCAGACCAGAAAAACGTGAAGCTGCAGTTTAAAGCGGTTTGAACTTTAAATCTCAACACGAGGTGGAGAAGAAACTCACCTCCCGCAAAATCACTGGTATGGCTGATTAGCTGTCCTAAGTGAAGTATCTTTGAAAGCAAATTTAAGTGGGAAAATCCTGTTACTCTGCTSAAATCATACAGCTAGAAAGCCTATCTTCAAAGAAGCCTCTTCAAGTGTGAATGGAAGGAAGTGTGCGTTCAATGATAACAAACATGGACCGACTACACCACAAGAGCAGCATCTAACAAGGAAACAAACAATACCGCATGATGACTAGTAACAAAAGAGTACTATATGAAGGGTAAGTAATCAGGTAGTATTGAAGTCCAGGTGTGACTGATGATGAGATGCAGGTGTGTGTAAAGATGGGTTGCCAGAATCCCGGGAGGGAGCAGTGGAAGTAGAAGTGAGAGTCAGGTTATTTTACAGTACACACATTCCACACTTCTATTTTACAAAAAATTTCCATCATTCAAAGCTGTGGGGAATGAAGTCCGCAGCATGTGCCTCAATAGAAAAGGGTCTTTCCTTACTGAAATGTGCAAACATAAGAGGGGGAGATGAGGACAAGGTTAAAGGAATTATCCCCCCCCCATTCCTCATGGATACAAGCTGTGAGCAGTAATTGAAATAAACAGATTACCAGGGTAGTTCTAGCCTCTTAAGCTTCCGATAAAGTAAATACAAACAGAATTGTAGACAAYTAAATGGTGGGCCTCGGATACAGCAAAGGAACAGTTGCTAGGAGGAGTCATTGCCTCCTTAATTCATTTGGATGAGTTTCAACTTTTTTGTTATCTAAACATTTACCTTATCTAGAGCACAAAGCTAGATGTTTTGTCTCCTGTGGGCATTATTTTCCAAAAACATGGAAGCTTCACTTGTCAACCAAACACCATTAACCAAAAGCTTCCTTGTTACAAAGCTGTTAGATGTCCATGCCACAAATGTGTTAAAATAAAATAGATTCAGATTTCGTCAGTCTACAGATCACAACGACTGATAGATTCAGACAGCCAGACAAGTTATCAAATCCATTATCAAATCCACTAGAACTGTTATCACAGATTGTTTGAGTATTGACCCTGGTATGATCTGATAAAGGCCTAGTGCAGTCAAACATGGTTTTCCTCTGTTTTATATACTCTACAGTTCCACACTGAGGTTGAAATATTACTGGAACATTGATAATGCCCTTTTAATACAAGAGGTGTTTGAAAGCTTGACATTTCTGTCAGTTTTGGTGGGATGAAGTTTGGGCCTGCCTGGTGACATCAACAAGCTGTAAATTAGACCAATAAGAAAGTGAGTTCCAATCCTCAGCTAGATTTCAGTTTTCCCCTCCCCACTCAGACCACTCAAGACTGTTGGAAAAGCAAAATTCTTGCTTGAGAAATTGCTCTAAGCTAAGAAGCAATTTTTGTTTCTTTTTGACCATGTTAAAGCTGTAATATGTAACTTTTTGGGAGACCCGACCAAATTCACATAGCAATGCAATTATAGATATGTCATTCTCATTGAAATCAAGTCGAAGAAGCAGTAGATCTTTTCTATTTGTTCTATTTCTATGCCTCCCGTTCTTACATTTCGTTTTTGCATCTTTTACTTTTGGTTTTGTACACCAGCTTCAAACAGCCGAAAATACAATATTTTTGGTTATTRAAAATATATTTCACAGCGGTTTAGATGGAACAATGAGTCTCTACACTCCGAGTGCTTGTTTTGTCACAAACTGAAATTAAGCTAATTATTTGAATTTTAGCAACCAGGAAATGGCGGATCAATTCCTAGATATTGCACTTTTAATTGAAACTATTCACAGTAAGCTGATTGATATTGAGATGAAATGGCTGCATTGGACCTTTAGCGCCTCGATCACACCATCGTGTCATTGCGTTTTGGTACACCAGAAGTACATTACTTTCCAATGGAACGWTGCGTTTGCAATGCAACATTTTATTGCAGAGGCAGTTGCAGTGCGTATTGTGTGGTACATAGGTTGAATATACCAAAAGTATGCATCAAATTGTATGCGTAGACTTGACAGAAATAGTAATAAAAGATTAATGTTTTGTTGCACACAATCCAGTAAACATTTTAGATTATTGTAAAAAAAAAAAAAAAAAATCTCACCAGAGATGTGTTTCCATCCAACATACTTTTTGTGGATAAAAGGCTGTGCGTGATGACATATAAATGACTTTTTTCGTTAAATTTCATACACCGRATGAAAAATACAATTTTATATGGGTTTCCATCACATTTTCAACTTAACTGATGGTTTTGTCACAAAAAACATTGCGTTATATAGCAAATGCACACACTCTGCTCTTGGCACATGTGCTTTAGCCAACAGCTCGCGATAAAGTGCAGGTAGGCWACCTACATAATGAGATTATTGTGGGTAAGAGCTGCTGCTACTCTCTGTTTATCATATATGCAGTCACTTTAACTATACATTTATGTACATACTACATAAATTGGGCTGACCAACTAGTGCTCCCGCACATTGCCGAACCGGGCTATCTGCATTGTGTCCCGCCACTCACCACCCGCCAACCCTTCTTTTACGCTACTGCTACTCTCTGTTCATCATATATGCATAGTCACTTTAACCATATCTACATGTACATACTACCTCAATCAGCCTGACTAACCTGTTTCTGTATGTAGCCTCACTACTTTTATAGCCTCGCTGCTGTATATAGCCTGTCTTTTTACTGTTGTTTTATTTCTTTACTAAACCTATGGTTCACTCATACCTTTTTGCACTATTGGTTAGAGCCTGTAAGTAAGTATTCGGCGCACGTGACAAATAAACTTTGATTTGATTTTTTATTATTTATTTTTGTCAAATGGCAGCCAGGCATCGATCATCATGTCACCAGAATAAGACCCCGATATTTATTGGAATGGAGCATCAAGCTGATCACCTTGTGAAGTTCATCATAACCTATTTTATCTGATTCAATAAACTACATACTTTCCCTAGTCGTAGTGGGATTTTTTTTTTATTTTTATTTCACTTTATTTAACCAGGTAGGCTAGTTGAGAACAAGTTCTCATTTACTGACCTGGCCAAGATAAAGCATAGCAGTGTGAACAGACAACAACACAGAGTACACATGGAGTAAACAATAAACAAGTCAATAACATAGTAGGGAAAAAAAGAGAATCTATATACAATGTGTGCAAAAGGCATGAGAGGTAGGCAATAAATAGGCCATAGGAGCGAATAATTACAATTTAGCAGAACAACTGGGGTGATAAATCATCAGATGATCATGTGCAAATAGAGATACTGGTGTGCAAAAGAGCAGAAAAGTAAATAAATGAAAACAGTATAGGGATGAGGTAGGTAAATTGGGTGGGCTATATACCGATGGACTATGTACAGCTGCAGCGATCGGTTAACTGCTCAGATAGCAGATGTTTAAAGTTGTTGAGGGAGATAAAAGTCTCCAACTTCAGAGATTTTTGCAATTCGTTTCAGTGCCAGGCAGCAGAGAACTGGAAGGAAAGGCGCCAAATGAGGTTTTAGCTTTAGGGATGATCAGTGAGATACACCTGCTGGAGCGCGTACTACGGTGGGTGTTGCCATCGTGACCAGTGAACTGAGATAAGGCGGCTCTTACCTAGCATAGCCTTGTAGATGACCTGGAGCCAGTGGGTCTGACGACGAACATGCAGCGAGGGCCAGCCGACTAGAGCATACAGGTCGCAGTGGTGGGTGGTATAAGGTGCTTTAGTAACAAAACGGATGGCACTGTGATAAACTGCATCCAGTTTGCTGAGTAGAGTATTGGAAGCTTGACATCGCCGAAGTCGAGGATCGGTAGGATAGTCAGTTTTACTAGGGTAAGTTTGGCGGCGTGAGTGGAGGAGCTTTGTTGCGAAATAGAAAGCCGACTCTCGATTTATTTGGATTGGAGATGTTTGATATGAGTCTGGAAGGAGAGTTTGCAGTCTAGCCAGACACCTAGGTACTTATAGATTGCCACATATTCTAGGTCGGAACCATCCAGGGTGGTGATGCTAGTCGGGCGTGCGGGTGCAGGCAGCGACCGGTTGAAAAGCATGCATTTGGTTTTACTAGCGTTTTAAGAGCAGTTGGAGGCCACGGAAGGAGTGTTGTATGGCATTGAAGCTCGTTTGGAGGTTAGATAGCACAGTGTCCAAGGAAGGGCCAGAAGTTACAGAATGGTGTCGTATGCGTAGAGGTGGATCAGGGAATCGCCCGCAGCAAGAGCAACATCATTGATATATACAGAGAAAGAGAGTCGACCCGAGAATTGAACCCTGTGGTACCCCCATAGAGACTGCCAGAGGACCGGACAACATGCCCTCCGATTTGACACACTGAACTCTGTCTGCGAAGTAGTTGGTGAACCAGGCAAGGCAGTCATTAGAAAAACCGAGGCTATGAGTCTGCCGATAAGAATATGGTGATTGACAGAGTCGAAAGCCTTGGCCAGGTCGATGAAGACGGCTGCACAGTACTGTCTTTTATCGATGGCGGTTATGATATCGTTTAGTACCTTGAGCGTGGCTGAGGTGCACCCGTGACCAGCTCGGAAACCGGATTGCACAGCGGAGAAGGTACGGTGGGATTCGAGATGGTCAGTGATCTGTTTGTTGACTTGGCTTTCGAAGACCTTAGATAGGCAGGGCAGGATGGATATAGGTCTGTAACAGTTTGGGTCCAGGGTGTCTCCCCCTTTGAAGAGGGGGATGACCGCGGCAGCTTTCCAATCCTTGGGGATCTCAGATGATACGAAGGAGAGGTTGAACAGGCTGGAAATAGGGGGTGCGACAATGGCGGCGGACAGTTTCAGAAATAGAGGGTCCAGATTGTCAAGCCCAGCTGATTTGTATGGGTCCAGGTTTTGCAGCTCTTTCAGAACATCTGCTATCTGGATTTGGGTAAAGGAGAAGCTGGGGAGGCTTGGGCGAGTAGCAGCGGGGGGGGGCGAGCTGTTGGCCAGGGTTGAGTAGCCAGGAGGATGGCATGGCCAGCCGTTGAGAAATGCTGTTGAAGTCTTCGATTATCACGGATTTATCGGTGGTGACCATGTTACCTAGCCTCAGTGCAGTGGGCAGCTGGGAGGAGGTGCTCTTGTTCTCCATGGACTTTACATGTCCCAGAACTTTTTGGAGTTAGAGCTACAGGATGCAAATTTCTGCTTGAAAAAGCTGGCCTTTGCTTTCCTGACTGACTGCGTGTATTGGTTCCTGACTTCCCTGAACAGTTGCATATCGCGGGGACTATTCGATGCTATTGCAGTTCGCCACAGGATGTTTTTGTGCTGGTCGAGGGCAGTCAGGTCTGGAGTGAACCAAGGGCTATATCTGTTCTTAGTTTTCTTTTTTAACAGAGCATGCTTGTCTAAGATGGTGAGGAAGTTACTTTAAAGAATGACCAGGCATCCTCAACTGACGGGATGAGGTCAATATCCTTCCAGGATACCCCGGCCAGGTCGATTAGAAAGGCCTGCTCGCAGAAGTGTTTTAGGGAGCGTTTGACAGTGATGAGGGGTGGTCGTTTGACCGCGGACCCGTAGCGGATACAGGCAATGAGGCAGTGATCGCTGAGATCCTGATTGAAGACAGCAGAGGTGTATTTGGAGGCAAGTGGTCAGGATAATGTCTATTAGGGTGCCCATGTTTACGGATTTAGGGTTGTACCTGGTGGGTTCCTTGATGTTGTTGAGATTGAGGGCATCTAGCTTAGATTGTAGGACTTCCGGGGTGTTAAGCATATCCCAGTTTAGGTCACCTAACAGAACAAACTCTGAAGCTAGATGGGGGGCGATCAATTCACAGATGGTGTCCAGGGCACAGCTGGGAGCTGAGGGGGGTCGGTAGCAGGCGGCAACAGTGAGAGACTTATTTCTGGAGAGATTCATTTTTAAAATTAGAAGTTCGAACTGTTTGGGCATAGACCTGGAAAGTATGACAGAACTTTGCAGGCTATCTCTGCAGTAGATTGCAACTCCTCCCCCTTTGGCAGTTCATATCTTGACGGAAAGTGTTATAGTTGGGTATGGAAATCTCAGAATTTTTGGTGGCCTTCCTAAGCCAGGATTCAGACACGACAAGACATCAGGGTTGGCAGAGTGTGCTAAAGCAGTGAGTAAAACAATCTTAGGGAGGAGGCTTCTGATGTTGACATGCATGAAACCAAGGCTTTYTCGATCACAGAAGTCAACAAATGAGGGTGCCTGGGGACATGCAGGGCCTGGGTTTACCTCCACATCACCCGAGGAACAGAGGAGTAGTAGGATGAGGKTGCGGCTAAAGGCTATCAAAACTGGTCGCCTAGAGCATTGGGGACAAGGAATAAAAGGAGCAGATTTATGGGCGTGGTAGAATATATTCAGGGCATAATGTGCAGACAGGGGTATGGTGGGGTGCGGGTACAGCGGAGGTAAGCCCAGGCACTGGGTGATGATAAGAGAGGTTKTATCTCTGGACATGCTGGTTATAATGGGTGAGGTCACCGCATGTGTGGGAGGTGGGACAAAGGAGTTATCAGAGGTATTAGGAGTGGAACTACGGGCTCCATTGTAAACTGAAACAATGATAACTAACCCGAACAACAGTATACAAGGCATATTGATATTCGAGAGAGACATATAGTAAGGCATAAAGTAATCGCAGGTCTTGATTGGGAGAGCTAGCTAAAACAACAGGTGAGACAACAGCAGCTAGTCAGCTAACACAACAACAGCAGGTAAAATGGCGATGACTAGGCAGAGAGGGTCGGATTAACTACACACAGAGCCTGAGTTCGCAGCTGGGGCCGACAGATAAACACAAATAAACAAAATGGAGTACCGTGATTAATGGACAGTCCAGCAGGCATCAGCTATGTAGCCAAGTGATCATAGTGTCCAGGGGGGAGCAGGGAAGCCGTCACCACGCTAGCACGCGGCGTTTAAAGTTAGTAGCCCGGGGGTGGTCTGCTCAGACGGAGGCCGGTTGAGGGCACAGCGGATGGAGTATTCGTCGGCAGACCAGACGTGGTGGTGCGGCGGGGCGCCGTGTCGACAGAGAATCCAAGCCAGATGGCGAAAGAGGTATTGTAGAATTTTATTTGCTAACTGGTGCTAGCTTCGTGGCAGTGGCGTTAGGGGATAGCTTCGGTACTGGGTGCCACGGAGGGTGCAAGCTAGCTGTGAGCTAGCTAGCTGCTAGCTAGCTGCAAGCTAGCTGTGAGGATCAGAAGTAGTGGCTCAGGGATTACGGCAGGAATCCGGCGTTGTTGTGGAGAGACAGTCCGATGCTGGTAGATTGGCGAGTAATATCCAGGCTAAGAACAGGGCTGGTGTCTGTGCAGAAGGTAAAAGTGACTAAATAGCTTGTAGCTGATTAGCTGGTTAGCTACTGGAGGGTCTTGAATGTGTTCCAAAGTTAAAAATAATAGCGATTCCGTATCACATTGGGTGAGGCAGGTTACCGGAAGGTATAATCGAATTAAAAATCGAAAAGAGAAAGAAATTAAAATATATACTGTCACACCCTAGCCTTAGTATTCTTTGTTTTCTTTATTATTTTAGTTAGGTCAGGGTGTGACATGGGGAATGTATGTGTTTTTGTAGTGTCTAGTGTGGTTGTAGGGTTTAGGGGGTTTAATAGAGTAGATGGGTTTGTGTTTAGTATAGGTGTTTAGGAAAGTCTATGGTTGCCTGATTTGGTTCTCAATCAGAGACAGCTGGTTATTGTTGTCTCTGATTGGGAGCCATATTTAAGGCAGCCATAGGCTTTAGGTGTTTGTGGGTAATTGTCTATGTTATACGTTTGTAGCCTGTGTGTGCACTACGTTCATAGCTTCACGGTCGTTTGTTTGTTTTGTTGGTTTTTGTAAGACTGTTTCTTTTCGTGTCACGTCTTCGTCATCAAAATTAAAAGGAAGATGTATTTCTCACACGCTGCGCCTTGGTCCACTTCTTCTCCTCACTACGACGATCGTGACATATACAAAAAATACGAAAAATACAAAAGTACACGGGAGGWCGGACAAAACACGCCTACACTGCTACGCCATCTTGGATAGTAGTGTACCACACAACATATCGTGTGACTCCAAGTTTACTTCAAAATTATCGTATAATTAATTTTACAGACACAAAAATATCCCACCATGAGCGAATGAACAAATTTTTTGTTGGCATTTATAAAATTGGACTGCCATTTCATGGTTCCAGCAGCCTGGTTGTGACTTTTTTCATGTGTCAGATATTTCATCAGCATGAATTGGTTGGATGGAAACGTGGTTACAGATGCAATGATGCTGTCAGTCTCATCGACGCGTAAGAAAGTGATAGAAGCTTGCATGCCATTTATACAGAAACCAGCTGCTTATTTCCATTAGCTGCATGAAATAATGGTTATAGGTGATGCTAATTTCTGAATTTTTCTCAATAACTGTCCAAATATTCACTTTAACGGGCAGTCTGGGATCTAAACAGTGACAGCGGTCACCTGCCACTTTATTTGTTAAAATAATGGAGTTAAACAAGCTTATATTTTGGGCTCTGATGGGGTAAGACAGTTCAACTAAGCTCATGCTGTAACGGCTGTCAACCTCTTCTTCCTCTGAAGCGGTGTAGCAAGTATCGGACCAATACGCAGCGTGGTAGGTGTCCATGTTTTAATATGGAAAACTGAACATGAATACAAATACAAAAACAATAAACGTGAACAAACCGAAACAGTCCCGTGTGGCACAAACACTGACACAGGAAACAATCAGCCACAAACCAACAGTGAAAAACAGGCTACCTAAATATGGCTCCCAATCAGAGACAACGCAAAACACCTGCCTCTGATTGAGAACCATATCAGGCCAATATGACAAACATAAACATAGAAACACAGAACATAAACTTTACCCACCCAGCTCACGTCCTGACCAACTAAATAAAGACTAAACAAAGGAAAATAAGGTCAGGAACGTGACAGTAGCCTCCCCCCCCCAAGGTGCGGACTCCGGCCGCAAAACCTGAACCTATAGGGGAGGGTCTGGGTGGGCATCTATCCACGGTGGCGGCTCTGGCGCTGGACGTGGTCCCCACTCCACCATAGTCAATCACCGCCTCAGTGGCCTCCTCGGAAYGGCGACCCTCCAAAATAACCCCACTGGACTGAGGGGCAGCTCCGGACTGAGGGGCAGCTCCGGACTGAGTGGCAGCTCCGGACTGAGGGGCTACTCATGACTGAGGGGCAGCTCATGACTGAGGGGTAGCTCATGACTGAGGGGTAGCTCATGATTGAGGGGTAGCTCATGACTGAGGGGTAGCTCATGACTAAGGGGTAGCTCATGACTGGCGGGCGGCTCAGGCAGCTCCTGACTGGGGGGCGGCTCAGGCAGCTCCTGACTGGCGGGCGGCTCTGACGGCTCAGGACAGACGGCGCGCTCTTGACGCTTAGACAGATGGGCGGCTTTGACGGCTCAGGACAGACGGGCGGCTCTGACGGCTCAGGACAGACGGACAGCTCAGACGGCGATGGGCAGACGGGCAGCGCAGGCGGTGCTGGTCAGACGGCAGACTCTGGCCTGCTGAGGCGCACAGTAGGCCTGGTGCGTGGTGTCGGAGCTGGTGGTACCGGGCTAAGGACACGCACCTCAAGTCTAGTGCGGGGAGCAGCAACAGGGCGTACAGGGCTCTGGAGACGCACAGGAGGCTAGGTGCGTGGTGCCGGAACTGGTGGTACCGGGCTGGAGACAYGCACCACAGTGCGAGTGCGTAGAGGAGGAACAGGGCTCTGGAGACGCACAGGAAGCCTGGTGCGTGGTGTTGGCACTGGTGGTACTGGGCTGGTGCGAGGAGGTGGCACCGCATATACCGGACCGTGAAGGCATACTGGAGCTCTTGAGCACCGAGCGTGCCCAACCTTACCTGGTTGAATACTCCCCTTATCCCGGCCAGTGCGGCGAGGTGGAATAGCCCGCACTGGGCTGTGCTGGCGAACCGGGGACACCATGCGTAAGGCTGGTGCCATGTACACCGGCCCGAGGAGACGCACTGGAGACCAAATGCGTTGAGCCGGCTTCATGGCACCTGGCTCGATGCCCCACATAGCCCGGCCGATACAAGGAGCTGGGATGTACCGCACCGGGCTATGCACACGTACAGGAGACACCGTGCGCTCTTCCGCATAACACGGTGTCTGCCCGTACTCTCGCTCTCCACGGTAAGCACGTTTATGGCCTGCTGGAGGTCATTTTGCAGGGCTCTGGCAGTGCTCCTCCTTGCACAAAGGCGGAGGTAGCGGTCCTGCTGCTGGGTTGTTGCCCTCCTACGGCCTCCTCCACGTCTCCTGATGTACTGGCCTGTCTCCAGGTAGCGCCTCCATGCTCTGGACACTACGYTGACAGACACAGCAAACCTTCTTGCCACAGCTCGCATTGATGTGCCATCCTGGATGAGCTGCACTACCTGAGCCACTTGTGTGGGTTTTAGACTCCGTCTCATGCTACCACTAGAGTGAAAACACCGCCAGCATTCAAATGTGACCAAAACATCAGCCAGGAAGCATAGGAACTGAGAAGTGGTCTGTGGTCACCACCTGCAGAACCACTCCTTTATTGGGGGTGTCTTGCTAATTGCCTATAATTTCCACCTTTTGTCTATTCCATTTGCACAACAGCATGTGACATTTATTGTCAATCAGTGTTGCTTCCTAAGTGGACAGTTTGATTTCACAGAAGTGTGATTGACTTGGAGTTACATTGTGTTGTTTAAGTGTTCCCTTTATTTTTTTGAGCAGTGTATATTCCCAGTCATGTGAAATCCATAGAGCAGGGCCTAATTCCTTTATTTCAATTGACTGATTTCCTTATATTTCCTTTCGTTTTGAGCTAAACAAGAGAGGGAAGCTTGCAATTCAACCTTTCCAGGCTGAAAATGTAGGTAGATATAGCAAGCCTTCCGGTGAAATACCCGGGTTGGCTAAGGCTTTCATCGATAACTAGCCCTTTGTGGGGTTAGCCAACTTTCCAGCTAGCCCCACAAAGTGCTAGTTATCGTTGTCATGCTACCTTGGATATATAGCTTTCCAGCTAGCTAGCCATGTTAGCTGAGGCGTGGGCTAACCAAGGCTAGCCTTTACGCTAGTTACTGAGGAGTAGCAAATACATTCTCCTCAAAGCAAAACTTTCATTTTGGTCAGTAGTCAACACTACCGACAGGATCTGGGGTCCTACGTTCGGCAGCGGCAACCTAACGGTTTGCCAGWGAACAGTTCAGTAAGAAGACAGAAGATCTAGCTTTGTTGAGGAGCGCTTTAGGAGAGAACTCTTTGCAAGGAAGACAGATGAGAATAGTGATATGCAGTTCGCAAACAATTCATTATTTTTGAACAACTCTTTTTACTGACTCAAAAGAAGGAAGCTTGCAATCCAACCATTCCAGGCAGAAAATCTAGTAGCTATAGCAAGCCTTGCGGCGAGTTACCTGGATTAGCTAAACTTTTCATAACTATCCCTTTGTGGGGTTAGCTAGCTAACCAACTAGACCCACAAAGGGCTAGTTATCGCTGAAAGGTTAACTTGGCTAGCTAGCTTTCCAGCTAGCATGGGCTAGCTGGAAAGCATGAGTCATGGGCTAACCATGTCTCGATGGCTAGCCTTTGACCGTAGTTACTGAGAAGTAGAAAATTAATTATACAGTAGTCAACACAACAAACAGGATCTGGGGTCCTACGTTCGGCAACGGCAACCTCGCGGTTTGCCAGAGAACAGTTCAATAGGAGTTTTGTTGAGGAGAGCTTCAGAAGTCACAGAAAACTCTTTGCAAGGAAGACAGGTGAGAATAGTGATGTGCAGTTCGCAAACGATTCATCATTTTTGAACAACTCGTTTTACTGACTTAAGAGTCATGATTCGTTTTTCTGAAAGACTCATTCATTTTAGTCGTTTATTTTACCTGCTGGCCACAATGCACAATGAGTCCTACAGCAGGATTGATAAATGCTCCTTTGGCTCAGCGGCTCCATAGATGTGCTTCGACCAACAGCTGCCTGTAATACACTTAGGGTGAAAAATATTAAAAACGCCTGCACTAAGATATAAGCTGTGTTCGAGTACCCATACTAACATACTGTATACTACATACTTAATGAGTATATACTACATACTATTAGTTAATTTTAGTATACTGTAAACAAACAGTATCCTTTCAGGTGAGCGTACTAGCTCTTCACCGGTCTACCGGAAGTTGATGCTGTTGCTATGCAACCTCTTGGTAGCTAGTTAGCATAACAAATGACTAGTTAGACGTTTTACGACTTCGGGTGTGTTCTTAAATTCAATCTGTAGTGCCAGAGTGCGCTAGTAAATTCAGAGGGTTGTCAGATTGTCCGTTTGTAAATTCAGAGCGTTTCGCTCTCAGAGCGCACACTGGATGCTCGGGCTGAGGAGTAGGGTTGATTTGAGCGTTCTGACCTAATTTTGGCTTGCTTGATAAAACCCTCTGGGTAAATTCAGACCATTTCGCTCTCGGAGCACACACTGGGCTTTCGGGCCGAGGCAGTCAAGTGTAACGGATGTGAAATGGCTAGCTAGTTAGCGGTGGTGCGCGCTAGCAGCCTTTCAGTCGGTTACGTCACTTGCTCTGAAACCTAGAAGTAGTGGTTCCCCCTGCGGCTTTTGTGGAGCGATGGGTAATGACGCTTCGTGGGTGACTGTTGTTAATGTGTGCAGAGGGTCCCTGGTTCGCACCCGAGGTCGGGGCGAGGGGACGTACTAAACTTATACTGTTACACAAGCACCCAAGCTAAYGTTGGTTAGCTTGCTAGCTACTTCCAGACACAAATGAGACCACTCTGATCATTTTACTCGCCCTAGCAGAGCTGGTTAGGCCGTTTTCATATTATCCAAGCGTTGGTGACTAACTGTGCTGCTGGCAACAATTTAAATACGCTTTTTTTGCCGACGTTTACTGACACCGGCCATATTCAACGGGTATTGAGCACTAGTAAATTCATTATTCTGTGCTCTCCTACAGTCAGACAAGAGTGCTCTGAAATCGGAGTAGATAGAACAAACTTTCCAAAGCACCCGAATGTCCATTGAGAAAGCACAATGACTATACTATTTAGCTAAGCATGACGGGAAAAATCAAGTTAATAAACATTGGGTAGTTATTGTGAAATAGCACAGTTACAAGTGGAAATCAAACTGGATRGACAACAGAAATAGAGGAAGGACTAAGAACAAACAAGAGAGAACTATTATAAAGTAGACTGTGTCTGTAAATGTGTATAAGATGTATAAATTGAAGGTAAAAACAGAAATGTTTATCAGTTTACTCCAATTGGGGGATCGGTGGTAGGGTTTGCAGGGAATAATAATAAAGGTATACTCTTTAAAAAAAAGTATGTATGTCTATGTAGGTATGTGTATGTATATATGTGTATATGTATGCATACGTGAATGGATATATATATTTACCCCAAAAAATATGGGGGATTGGAAATGATGCAGACAATTACATTGGAAACAACATTCTTTCCGCAATATTAAGCTGATCCACCCCCCCCAAAAAAAAAAAAAAAAAAAAAAAATAAATATATATATAAAAATAATAAAAAAATAAAAAATAAAATAAATAAACATTGGGTAGTTAGTTAGATAGCTTATACTTAGCACATAGCGTCTGTGCCTGAGTAATAGGCAGTTTACTTTGGGTACGTTTGTCATCCAAACTTCAAAATACTGCCCCCTACCCAGGAGAGGCTAAACAATCTCAAACTCGAGAACAAATCATTTAGGGCCCTACAGTTTGCGAACGACATTGTGGTTATTACCCAGTCAAGCAATGAATTCAGCCAATCTAGTCCGGCTGCGGCCACAACTAGACCTCATTTCAAATGTATCAAGAAATAATCGTATTTGTGTGCCTAGCAATCAACAAATGTTCATTGTTTGAAGCACACTTTTACAAGTAAGCCACAAATTACAGCTCCGATAAGCAGTGAACGAGATGTGTACGAGAGGCTTGTAGACCATGACTCTTTTGAGTTTTCAGTTCATCGTTTGCATGTTCATTTGAGTTTACTCCATCTCTGTAGCTATCATACTCTTATTCCACTGATTTCATCCTCCAGAGAGTGGAGAGCAATAGTTATGCAGCTCCACAAAACAACACATTTCTAAAAAAGTYGCGTTCGACAGGATTACCAACACAGACTGACGAGCTCAAATAGACAGAAGCCTTCTATATGGCAGACCAATCCGAACTCCTCCCCTGGCATGTCCAGCCCCACTCATTATCTTAGTCAATCATGGCAAGATGGAAGGTTGCTTACTTTTTCTGTGGCTTAACCAACAAGGATCGTAACGCATTTTGATAAAAATATGTTTTTTACTTTCAAACGGCTCTCTTGTGAAGTCATGACTTGCGAMATACGCCTATTTTTCTGAATCCGGTCACATATTCACTAAACGAGTCAAAAAGATCAAAGTCGGTACAAAGAGCCAAACTTTCCATCACTAGGTGAGAATGACCAGATGTGGGGCAAATGGTGTCTTTTGAAGAGGGGAGGGGCTGACCACATTCGCCACTTGACCTGTCTGTCTCCAACAAACACTGTAATTGGTACTTCTGTTAAAGAAACCGCCTGAGCGAATCCCCATAAAGTGAGATATCGAGAAGATATATTTGAAATAGAACCATTGTTATTCCGATCAGACACGAAAGGCTTTAGTCTTTCCTCATTACAGAATACCAGAGTGAATACCCTAAATTGCAAAGAAATGGTCTTGCCCGAGGAATCTGCCTACCAAAGGTTCTACTCCTCCATTAAAGCCACATCAGTRCTGTAATGAATAATCAATGGAGCCTTCATTTAATGATTCATAAGGCGCTGTGCCTCCAAAGGGGGCCCAACCTTCTCCCGGAATAAATCATGGAAGTTGCAGCTTTTTTGACAATTGGATAGGCAAGGACGAAAAAGTGGTGGATTCCCATGAGATCTCGTTCCATTTTGAAATAATGGAACTAGAAGACTTCTCTGCCCATAGATTTMTGTCACTGGAAGATTACAGTGGACAGAGACGATTCCTAATGCATCGCACCCTTTGGCACTTAAGCAGTACTATTGGCTGTATTTGATAACTTAGTTAACAATTGAATTTGAGGTGAACATACTGCTTTTAATAACGTGGAATATTTAATGGTTCACATAAAGTATGTATCGCGTATAGGCTACTTACACTGATACGTGCCAACACACCCATGTTTGCTGGGTTTCTCCCTCTGTTTGTTGCTGGCTGGTTTTTGGCTAGGAACAATACCCTCTTGACTGGTGCTGAGCCCGAGGAACATACTGAACCACTTAGCTATAACCAGTGCTTAATTTGAGCCGCACATCTCAGATTTGACTTTGATAGTTCCGGCACCTATTTGCCCGGATCCGGTACCTCTTGCGGCATGATTTATTAATTGTATCACTGTTCGCACTGTAAACATTCTAATAAAAGCGATCAGCGTTAAGTTGCCTCCTCGTTATTTCTACCGCCCGCCAGAAATACCATCATGTAAAAGCGAGGTGATCCTCTGTGTAATCAACCTATCCTGCCACACTGATTCCAGACCTGCTTGCTTATTTGTAAATATAGGTTATGGGGAAGGCCAGTAGGGAAAGTAACTGATCTTCACACAGGTTTTGTTAGTGGTGGTCACCTAGTGAAGAGGTCCCTACTTAACTTCTTGACGCTAGGGGTCATATATTTATATATTTTTTAAATAACGTTCCCAAGGTAAACAGACTATTTCTCAGGTCCAGATCGTAGAATATGYATATAATTTACAGATTAGGATAGAAAACAAAAAGTTTCCAAAACTGTCAAAATATATACCTGAGGAAATCTAACCCGGAAGTGATTTATTTTAATTTTATCTGTGTTTCATTGCCCGTCTTTCTTCCATTTAAAGGGGTATCAACCAGATTCCTTTTCCAATGGCTTCCTCAGGCTGTGACCAGGCTTTAGACATAGTTTCAGGCTTTTATTCTGAAAAATKAGCGAGATTTTTWAAAACTAGTCAGGTGACCTTTGATTAGTTCCTGCGCGCGAGAGGGGTAGCTCTCCATTTTCTTTCTCTATTGAATAGGTTACGGTCCGGTTTAAATATGATCGATTATTTTTGTTAAAAACAACATGAGGATTGATTATAAAAAACATTTGACATGTTTCTACGAACATTACAGATACTTTTTGTAATTTTCGTCGAACGGAACGAGGCTGTGGTTTTCTGAACATAACGCGCAACCCAAACCCAAATGGTGTTTTTTTGTTATAAAAGTAATATTTATCGAACAAAAATAACATTTATTGTTTAACTGGGAGTCTCGTGAATACAAACATCCGAAGATTATCAAAGGTAAGCGATTAATTTTATTGCTTTTCTGACTTTCGTGACCATGCTAATTTGGGGCTAGCTGTTGTAGCATTGATTGATACACTCACAAAAGCKTGGATTGCTTTCGCTGTAAATTATATTTTCAAAATCTGACACGATAGGTGGATTAACAACAAGCTAAGCTGTGTTTTGGTATATTTCACTTGTGATTGCATGATTCTAAATTTTTATAGTATATTTGGCGCCCTGAAACCTCAGCGTGTTGTTTTAGGAAAACATGATCCCGCTTAAAGGGATCCGTAGCGCAGAGAGGTTAAGAAGGAAAACTCCCAATCCCTTTGAGTTTAACCTCTAATTCCCAACCAGATCCGGGGCACCCCCCACAGTTAAAAAAGCTGACTAGCATAGCCTAGAGTAGCGTCAAAGTAAATAACATAGCTATATATATAATATCATAATCACAATCCAGAGACAGATGAAAGATTACACATCTTGTGAATCCAGCCATCATTTTTGATTTTAAATGTTTTACAGGGAAGACACAATATGTTAATCTATTAGCTAACACGTTAGCAAAGACACCACTTTTTTTACTCCACCAGTTTTTACTCCATCAGTAAGCCATCACTAATTCGACCAAATAAAGATTATAAATAGCCACTAACCAAGAAACACTCCATAAAGATGACAGTCTGATAACATATTTATTGTATAGCATATTGTTTTTTTAGAAAAATTGCATATTCAGGTATTAAATCACAGTTCTACATTGCAGCTGCAATCTGAAATAGTGCGAAGCTGCCAGAATAATTACAGAGACCACGTCAAATACCTAATTACTCATCTTAAACATTTTCTGAAAAATACACAGCGTACAGCAAATGAAAGCCCAACATTGTGAATCCAGCCAATATGTCAGATTTTTTAAGTGTTTTACAGCGAAAATTACAATATAGCATTATATAGCTTACGCACAATAGCCAGAAACACAAGCAATTTACCGCAGCACAGTTAGCGATCGTAACAATACAGCAAAGATATATAATTTTGGACATAACCTTGATTATACTTCATCAGATGACAGTCCTGTAACATCATATTAACAATGCATATAGGTTTTGTTCAAAATGTGCATATTTAGCAGCACAAATCGTGGTTATACAATGTGTCAGTGGCAACAGGTCATGCATTCTGGCCGGCGCATCTTGGAAAGACACTAATCTAATCAATAATAATCGTAAACTTGACTAAAAATACAGGTTGGACAGCAAATGAAAGATGCATAGTTATTAATGCAACGCTGAGTTAGATTTTAAAAATGAACGTTACTAGACATACAGTGTGCGGTTACAGCCAGACTAGTGCCGCAATAATGGCGGACAAATCCGTTTACATTTTTCACATAAATACGGAATAACATCATAAATAGCTCTTAACTTTTGGACGAGCTTCCATCAGAATCTTTGGGCAAAGGTGTCGTCTTAAACTTCGGAATTAGCAGCTAACAATAGCTATGTGGCCACAACATGCCCAAATCCTCAAACGCAATACTAAGAAATTCCGAAAATAGCAATATACTCGCATTAAACTGATAATAACCGGTTTAAAATAACTTCGTTATGATGTTTCTAACACAACTATATCGAATTAAATTACAGACGGATATATCTAAGGCTGATAACTGAGCGTTTCAAAATGCCATCCTGAGGTCTTGCTTTGCGTAATGACGAATGTCGAAAAGAGAGCTGCCTTCGTTCCTTGGCTTTTATAAGCTCTGAGAACTACGTAGAAACTCCATCCACTTCTCATTGGTTACTGACATCCAGGGGAAGGCGGGTGCAGTTCATGTCGACCAATAGGATACATACAGAGCTTTAAACTGATCTGAGAACAGAGCCTCGTTTTCAGACCTTCGCAGTTCCTGTCATGAATTTCGCTGCAGAAAGAGTTCTGGTTCACCACAGACATAATTTAAACGGTTTTAGAAACTAGAGATTGTTTTCTATCCAATAGTAATAATAATATGCATATTGTAAGAGGAAGAATTGAGTACGAGGCAGTTTAATTGGGGAACGATAAATGTCCAAGTTGAAACAGCACCCTCTGTTAGTGTCAAGAGGTTAACTAAATCAGAGTACCGCCCATGAACCCAGTTAGGGTCGGGCATCCTAGGACAGTCCCTTTTCTGCAACTCCCGATAAAACCCCCACTTGAGAATTTCTCAACAGACCATGTTTCCCTCAATTTACGAGAGGACAAAGGTTGCAGACCAGCTTACCTTGATAATGAGAGGGCCAAGGTTGAGTAGATGGCTGAATCTTTTAACCATACCACGTTGTTAAAACTCTTAGACTATCGATATCGACAGAATAAGAACAAGTTCTTTGATATTAATTACTAGTCTGCAGCTAGGAATTCGGTATCATTGAACGCGAAGACGGACACCGCCGAAACATCTATCCATAACGACATGAATGAATGTCACTCTGAACTATCCATTCTAACCACGACAGAGAGGGCGGACAAACTCTCCAACAGAAACTTTTCAACAGAGACCCCGACGACACACTAAGCGTAAATATATATATTGATTGCAATTATTCCCGAATGAGTGAGCGTTCATGTGCAAAGGATTAGCATTTCAATTGTTATAATTATCAACTGTGTGTTGTCTTAACTCAGTCGACCCCCACTTCCCTTTTGTACACCAAGCCGCGATGCCGGTTTATCCCACTAGGGAAACTCCGCTATCATTTCCTTGTAACTATCTACTGTTTGTTTATGCATTTCTGTGAATTACTTAGTTAGTAAATATATTATTTAAGACAATTGATGTATGGATGACTCATAGTGAAGACTGGGTTCGTGCAGATAACCAATAATTTACGTAGTTTGTAATGAGACTAACGTGAGGTAAAGAAGAATTCATTAATCAGAAGACTATTGATCAGATATGAAGATATCTGAAAAGTAATATTAGGAAAATTATAACTTTGTAATCGGAATATTTTCCTTGGTGCCCCGACTTCCTAGTTAATTACAGTTACATGATTTAATCGCGTAAAAATCATTACAGAGAATATTTGATGATAACTAAGTCCTCAGCTAATGATAGTAAAGACACGACAGTGTTATCATTTTAACTTCCGGTTTCCAAGATTATGTTTCTGTATGCAGTGCTGCTGCTCTGCACATTTGTAGGTAAGTGAAACTTACCTGATAATGAACCATAAAAAAATTATATTACGTTTTACGTTACATTTTCATTAACATATCTTAATGTTCTTTTGTTTTTTGCAGGTGCACTATCCTTCTGACCCTATGCAGCCAGGTCCCATTTACTTTTTAACTCCTCGCAAATATGGCTTGTTTGGTGTCTGCTGTGAAGGAATACCACAAAAAGTCAACTATTTGATTGATGACGGCATGTCATCCAGCAAAGGCAGCAGCGCAGTCATCAACTACATTAACCATTTCTTCACCAACTACGGAGTTGGGGAAATACGTGTGGACCTGAATTGTGAAAAATGCAGTGGCCAAAAGAAGAACAAGTTTGTGCTCTGGTATTGTGCGTGGCAGACCATGCACAAGCTCCACCATAGTCTGGACCTTCACTTCCTGATCACAGGCCAGACCAAGTTTGCCTCTGACTGGTGCTTCGGCCTCATCAGGCAGCACTTCAGAAAGACCAGAGTGAACACTTTTTCTGAGATTGCTGGTGTTGTGAAGGACAGCGCGGTGACAGGTGTCAACATTCCACAGCTGGTTGGACTGGAGGATGGTACGGTGCTGGTGGAAAGCTATGGCTGGCAACAACACCTGACTCCGTACTTCAGACTACTGCCACAGTTCAAGCAGTAAAAGCACTTCTGGTGAATATAATCATTTTCATTGCATTGTATGATGTTATTCTTCTTTTCTAAACTTGGGAGGTGAATTGATGTTGTGCAAGGTTCTAATGTCTTCTAAATGTTTTTTATTTATTTCCTGTTCAACAGCATCGATGCTCTGGAGCCTGGTGTTGTTGTCGCCAAGGAGCATTCGGACTCAGCTGCTGCACAACGCTGACATCCTTCCTCCGAATGATGGTCTGCCTGTACAAGCACCACCTGGACTGGACACAGCTAGACAAACATATGTTTTTCAGAAGATCAGGGAATTTTGCGATGAAGAGGCTATGAACATTACAAGTCAAAGGCAGGACCGAAACAGACTCTCCGAATCAGATTGTCAGACGGGCCAGTTGCAGCTGCCGAAGTYGCGGTGATGTCGAACGTGCCAGTTTTGGCTGCCGAAGTGGCAGCGGCGTCGGACAGACCAGTTGCTGCTGCCGAAGTTGCGGCGGCGTAGGACGGACCAGTTGCAGATGCCGAAGTTGCAGCTGAGTCGGACGGACCAGTTGCAGCGGCGTCGGACGGGCCAGTTGCAGCTGCCGAAGTTGCGGCGGCATCGGACGGGCCATTCCCCCTGTTTCCATTTAGGGTAAGTTATTCTGTCATGTTGTATAAAGGATTGGAAACAGGCGCAGAAATACATAATAGGTGGTTTTAACTCTCCGCCCAAAATGCAACATGCCATGAAAAGGCACAGGGACGAAGCCCAAAACAAAAGAGCCAGGTAAAACCTCTAATAAATACATGGGACGAGACCCGTAATAACAATTCACAGGATGAAACCCGAAAGAACAATTGCACAATATTACACGGGACGAGACCCGTAATAACGAGTACACAATACACGCAGCACGGAAGCCGAAACAACAAAGCACAGGTTCTCAACGTAAAGTCACAAGACCAACGGATATCGGAAAGATAACCAACAAAACAATGCTGAACAGAGGGCGTATATATACAATTACTAATCAGGGGGAATGGGAACCAGGTGTGCGTAATAAAACAGTTCAGTGATGCCTAGAGGCCGGTGACGTAGACCTCTGGAGTTGGTGCACGGAATGAGCAGCAGTACCGGGGGAATCCATGACAGTTACCTCTGCTGCAGAGGATATGTTCATTAGAGTTAACTGCTTCTCAGATTGCAGCCCAAATAAATGTTTCATAGAGTAACAGACACACCTCGACATTGACTGTTCAGAGGAACAGGCCATGTGTGAATCAGGCCATGGTCAAATTGCTGCTAAGAAACCCCTACTAAAGGATATCAATAATAAGAAGAGACTTGCTTTGGCCAAGAAACATGACCAATGTTCATAAGACCGTTGGAAATCTGTCCTTTGGTCTAATGGGTCCAAATTTTAGATTTTTGGTTCCAACCGCCGTGTCTTTGTGAGACGCAGAGTAGATGAACAGATGTTCTCTGCATGTGTGATTCCCACCGTGAAGCATGGATGAGGAGGTGTGTTGGTGTGGGGGTGCTTTGCTGGTGACACTGTGTGTGATTTATTTAGAGTTCATAGCACACTTAATCAGCATTGCTACCACAGTATTCTGCAGCAATACGCCATCCCATCTGGTTTGCGCTTAGTGCAACTATCATTTGTTTTCAACAGGACAATGACCCAAAACACACCTCCAGGCTGTGTAAGGGCTATTTGACCAAGAAGGAGAGTGATGGTGTGCTGCATCAGATGACCTGGCCTCCACAATCACCCAACCTTAACCCAATTGAGGTGGTTTGGGATGAGTTGGACCGCAGAGTGAAGGAAAAGCAGCCAACAAGTGCTCAGGAATTGTGGGAACTCCTTCAAGACTGTTGGAAAAGCATTCTAGGTGTTGCTGGTTGAGAGAATACCAAGAGTGTGTAAAGCTGTCATCAAGGCAAAGTGTGGCTACTTTGAAGAATCCAAAATATAAAATATATTTTGATTTGTTTCACACTTTTTTGGTTACTACATGATTCCATATTTGTTATTTCTTTTTTCTTTTGATGTCTTCACTATTATTCTACAATGTAGAAAATAGTAAAAATAAAGAAAAACCATTCAATGAGTAGGTGTTTCCAAACTTTTGAAYGATACACTATATATGAAATTCGTGTCTTGTAATCCCCACAGCTGAGTATGTATGCATATGCATATGGTCGGTATTCTGCAGTGACGTCTAAAAATGTTTCTGTACATTGATGTCTAGAATATTAGGCTATAAATAATTCAGACTTGTGTAAGCCCCACAGCTATACTCAAGTGTGTGGGCATACTGTAGTGACATCTAAAATGTGTTGAACTAATCAGCCCCTTGGAGAGTGCTGTCCGTGTCACCACCATAGATAGTAAGCTACATGGCTGATTACTCTGTCTGCTGCTCTGCTACGTTGTGTTTGACAACTTTTTTCTCAATGTGTTCTGGTACCTCAGAGCCTCCCCCCCCCCCATCTTGTGCTCACTATGTGTTCCGGGACTGCCCGATTTAGAAATTAAGCACTGGCTTGAACTCCATTGGTTCAGTTTAGTTTGGGTGTGATTGCAAATATTTCTAGATATTTCCAGCCATTGCGTTATCTTTATGTCAWTCATACTGATTATGTTTCACATTTAAGAGCTTCCTTTGAGTGAAATCAGTCAATATATGATGGTTGATGATTCATCTGGAGTTCAGAGGCCTCGTACTGGTCATTAACAATCAGAGGGCATGATCTGAAACATTGTAATGCTATTAACTATCTCCCAGTTTGACTGATCAGTCATTGAGAAACTCTTAGTGCTATGAACTAATTAGGATCAATTATAGTGTAGTTGGTGCAAGTGTAGAAGATGTAGCATCTTGAACTTCAGAGCGAAAATTGTATTGTAAGATTGTAAGATGCCATCACCCAGCAGGGCTTTGAAGTAATGTTGAGTTGCTCAAACCAAACCATGGTTTTTGAGTGATTAGTTAGAATGCAGATTTTTTTGTGTGTTGTGCAGAAGGTCCCGTGATCACGCCCAGGTTGGGACCTACAGTACCCTATTACAGTGGTGCTACTTGACTCACAATTCACAGTTGGGCTCTGTCCGACTACTAGGGTTGCTGTGGAGGTGGTCAAAGAGGGGTAAATTTAGCAGACGTGGCATTGATAGCTAGTTAGGTCAGTGCCAGAGAGAGCATTGTGTGGTGAACCCCTGCCTAAGACTAGAAGCAGTGTCACCCTTATTTAACCAAGATAAACATTGGTTAGAAAGCTACAGAAGGTCTCGGGTTGTTGACCAGGTCGGGATAGTAACCATATCTATTACAGAAGGATGACAAAGCACAGATAGTTTCTTAATCACACCAACTTCAATGTATTATAATGTCTTAACAAGAGGACAATGTCAATGACTTCGTAGGCATTAACAATCGTATCTGCATTGCCATGGATTATCTGTCATTGGCTGGACCTCAACTGTCCTTCACTAGGGGAGAGTGAGATGCACACGGGGATCTGAAATCACAAACATCGACTGAGACACCCTCAAATTGTCTACGTTTTCCATCTTCCCCTCTGTCTTTTCCCTCCCCATGTCTATTTCTCTTCATTATCTCTCAATCTTTCTATCTTGCTCATACCTGGTTCCACAAGTCCCTCCAAGCTGACACACACACATACACCAACCAAAATGGCTACTCTGCACAATGACAATATGTTTTACCTTATCTTGCAGCCCAGAACTTTCCTGTTGTTAATTTTGTCTTTCATGTTTCGCCTCGGTGTCTCACTGGAAGCTCACCCCCACTGAGTAATGAGAACAAGGTGAGGGGGCCCAGGAGTGTAATTATTTTCATTTGGGTGCAGGTGAAGGGACGCTCCACATTTGTCTCCCCATGACGTGACAGCTTGGCTAATCTTCTCGCTATCTCTCACCAACGGTAATGAGCACCAACCTCTCATTATCTACCAGGGATGCCACTTCTAGAAAAAGAGGGCCAAAAATAAATAGAACCCTTGCTGTTGTCGCACATAACAAGAAAGCTCAAGCTGGCCTTAACAGCTGAGGAACTGTCTGGTTTTGGAAGGGGTGGAGCAGGAGCTGAAATGGAAAGGGCAGTACAGGTCACAACAAGGTGGTATGACTGCTGTCAGAATGTGTTGGCTAATATGGAGTACCTGCCATCAACAGCCATATTGCTTTTTCTGCAATTTTTCAACTGCCTCAAAAACGGTTACCGGGTTTCGGGCTGAACTTGCTGCTTGTTTAAATAACATAACTCCATGAGTGTTGAAGCCTGTGGGTATTGTTGTGTCCCATGGACTATATTTTAAAGCAGCAACACAATTGCATGAGTATAGCCACACAGAACTTTGTATGCTCTGGTTACGTTTTGAAGAGTGGCCAACGTCAGAACGAATCAGTTGGACAGGCATTCGATTTCCATGGGGGGGGCATGTTTAAAAAGTAAAAAATACTAGAACCACTGTGCCTCGAGGGACACTACTTCGAGCACATTCTAAAATTGTTATAAATACATTTCATATATGCTATCACAAAAATTATCATTTAGTTGTTTTTATGAAGATCTTAACCCCTCTAAAAATCAAACTTTCATTAAATCACACATGTAAGATACCAAATTAAAGCTACACTCGTTGTGAATCCAGCCAACGTCAGATTTCAAAAAGGCTTTTCGGCGAAAGCATAAGATGCTATTATCTGATGATAGCACAACAGTAAACAAAGAGAGTAGCATATTTCAACACTGCAGGCACGACACAAAACGCAGAAATAAAAATATAATTCATGCCTTACCTTTGACAAAATTCTTTTGTTGGCACTCCAATATGTCCCATAAACATCACAAATGGTCCTTTTGTTCGATTAATTCCGTCGATATATATCCAAAATGTCCATTTATTTGGCGCGTTTCATCCAGAAAAACACAGCTTCCAACTTGCGCAACATCACTACAAAATATATCAAAAGTTACATGTAAACTTTACCAAAACATTTCAAACTACTTTTGTAATACAACGTTAGGTATTTTAAAACGTTAATAATCGATCAATTTGAAGACGGGATGATCTGTGTTTAATACAAAAAGAAAACAAACTGACGCAACTTTTTTGGTAATGTGCCTCTCTCAAACAATTTACTTCAAGTGACCCTCATTTACGATGGCCGTACTTCTTCATTACACAAAGGAATAACCTCAACCAATTTCCAAAGACTGGTGACATCCAGTGGAAGTGGTAGGAACTGCAAACAAGTCCCTTAGAAATCTGGTGTCCCAATGAAACCTCATTGAAAAGACAGTGACCTCAAAATAATTAAAATTCTGAATGGTTTGTCCTCGGGGTTTTGCCTGCTACATAAGTTCTGTTATGCTCACAGACATGATTCAAACAGTTTTAGAAACTTCAGAGTGTTTTCTATCCAAATATACTAATAATATGTCTATATGTCTTATATTCTGCGGATGAGTAGAAGAAAGTTGAAATTGGGCACGCTATTTATCCAAAAGTGAAAATGCTGCCCCCTATCCCGAAGAAGTTTTAAGTAACATTAGAAAATTAGAAATATATATTTCAAATTACACACATTTTCATTACTTTATGTTACTGTAGGATATACAGTATATATTCAAGTGTTCAATAAATTGTATTCTGAGTGAATTATAATCACCAAGTGTGCTTGAAAAATAGTGAAAATCAGCACAAAAGCAATACCTGAATTATAATGAATATATGTGTCTATGACAGCAGTCAACAATAGTCAATTATTGTCAACTTGTGCTTACATTGTGTGCATCTTTACGCAATGGTATCAGTTGGAGCATGTCCATGTCACATAAACAACGAAAGCTGGTTAGTGCGTTGCTGATGTTTTTTTCTGCTTGATATGTAGGGCCTCTCGCAGTGCTCATAATCGGCCAGTAGCATTGTCACTAGCTTGTCCTATCCAAACAGTGCTGTCCCTTCTCTCTCCTGTCTCACTGTTTAACTTCTTATGGGCAGGTGGGACAGTAGCATCCCACCTGGCCGACATCAGGTGAAATTGCAGAGCGCGAAATTCAAACTACAGTATYATAAATATTTAACTTTCATAAAATCACAAGTGTAAAACATCAAAATAAAGCTTAACTTCTTGTTAATCCAGCCGATGTGTCAGATTTCAAAAAGGCTTTACGGCGAAAGCAAACCATGCAATTATCTGAGGACAGCGCCCCGCAAAGAAACACATTAAAAAGAAATTTCAACCAGGCAGGTGCGACACGAAAGTCAGAAATAGCGATATAAAAAACGCCTTACCTTTGATGATCTTCTTCTGTTGGCACTCCAAAAGGTCTCAGTTACATCACAAATGGTCCATTTGTTCGATAATGTCCTTCTTTATATCCATAAAACTTCAGTTAGCTGGCGCGCTTCAGTCAATAATCCACCCAGTTTCCCTCCATCAAAATGCATAGAAAATGAATCCCAAACGTTACTAATAAACTTTTCCAAACAAGTCAAACAACGTTTATAATCAAACCTTAGGTACCTTAAAACCTCTCTAGGGTATGTGGGATGGTAGCGTCTCCCCTCGTCAACAGCCAGTGAAACTGCGGGGCGCCAAATTCAAAACAACAGAAATCCCATAATTAAAATTCCTCAAACATACATATATTTTACACCATTTTAAAGATACACTTGTTGTAAATCCAGCCACATTGTCCGATTTCAAAAAGGTTTTACGAAGAAACCAAACGATTATGTTAGGTGAGTGCCTATTCACAGATTAACACAGCCATTTTTCCAGCCAAAGAGAAGAGTAACAAAAAGCAGAAATATAGATAAAATGAATCACTAACCTTTGATGATCTTCATCAGATGACACTCATAGGACTTCATGTTACACAATACATGTATGTTTTGTTCGGTAAAGTTCATATTTATATCCAAAAATCTGAGTTTACATTGGCGCCTTACGTTCAGAAGTCACAAAACATCCTTTGATTTTGCAGAGAGCCACATCAATTTACAGGAATACTCATAATAAACATTGGTAAAAGATACAACTGTTATGCATGCAATTTTAGATGCAGTTCTCCTTAATGCAACCGCTGTGTCAGATTTCAAAAAAGCTGTAAGAAAAAAGCAACCCATAAAATAATCTGAGTCGGCGCTCAGAGCCCAATCAAGACACAAATATAGCCGCCAAATTATGCAGTTAACAGAAGTCAGAAGTAACATTATAAACATTCACTTACCTTTGATGATCTTCATCAGAATGCACTCCCAGGAATCCCAGTTCCACAATAAATGTTTGTTTTGTTCGATAATGTCCATCATTTATGTCCAAATTCCTCCTTGTTGTTCTAGCATTCAGTACACTTTCCAAACTCACGTCGCGCGGGCAGGTCCAGCGGAAAGTACGGACGAAAAGTTTAAAAAGTTATATTACAGTCCGTAAAAACATGACAAACGAAGTATTGAATCAATCTTTAGGATGTTTTTTAACATAATTCTTCAATAATGTTCCAACCGGAGTATTCCTGTGTCTTCAGAAGTGCGATGGAACAGAGCTCGCTCTCACGTGAACGCGCATGGTCAGGGCATGTTCAGGTCATGATAGACCTTCCTCATTCCTCTCTCCTTCGGCCCCACTGTACAGTAGAGGCATCAGACAAGGTTCTAACGACTGTTGACATCTAGTGGAAGCCTTAGGAAGTGCAACATTACCAATATCCCACTGTATCTTCAATAGGAGCTGAGTTGAAAATCAACCAACCTCAGATTTCCGACTTCCTGGTTKGATTTTTTTCTCAGGTTTTTGCCTGCCTAATGAGTTCTGTTATACTCACAGACATCATTCAAACAGTTTTATAAACTTCAGAGTGTTTTCTATCCAGATCTACTAATAATATGCATATTCTAAGCTTTTATGGCTTTGTAGCAGGCCGTTTACTCTGGGCATGCTTTTCATCCGGACGTGAACATACTGCCCACTACCCGAAATAAGTTAAATTCACCATCCTAGATACAGTATTTTGAATAGCTACTCCATCATAAACTTGATTGTTCAGAGATGGTCTTTGTCTTCAACCTCATGTTGCGTTTTGGGGTTACGACTAGTCGTAAACCTTGCTGCAGCGCATGGTAAACTTAGTCTGATATGTAAATTCTTAACTCACATGTTTTTGTACCCTAGAATAGAAAGGGGTGTTTCTGTCTTTATGACACGCTCTCTGGGTTCCCTGGGGAGTAGCTAGTTACAAGGCAAGGTATTAGGATTTACTATGATCTCTTTTAGACAACTAAAATCACAGTCTTATCGTCACCAAAACATTCTCTTACATCTGGACATTCTCCTCACAACATAAAGTATATAAACATCCTATATACATTATGAAAACTCTTCAAGTTATAATGTTTTCGTTATAACATCCTCATTTAACTTTTAATAAAATCATGAAATAAAAATACATTTTCATATTCCATCCATCATTGTTACCACCATTTTGGCTGTTGAAATATATTGTCCCAAAGTCCTTTCATTTGATGTTCTGTAGTTTTGGGCTGTAAACTCTTCCTAAGGCACACAGACATTCGAGTCACTCACATTAGAGAACAGAATGGAGTTGGGCTGCTGCCTGATCATTTACGGTGGGTGTGAGTTCATAAACCCCCCCCCCCCCATCAATACCTCTATACCTCTCACCCTCTGCGGAAGGGAGAGATATCTCTGTAGAACCGTGATCCACAGTAACCTGATCCTCACAGGCCAGTCATGACAAACTTATGAGGCTGCTTTGAGACATCGCTCRTTCTAGCTACATTAAAACTTCTTACGGCTGAAATCCCGTTAACGGGATCGATTTGACAACAGCCAGTGAAAGTGCAGGGCGCCAAATTCAAAAAACAAAATCTCATAATTAAAATTCCTCAAACATACAAGTACTATACACCATTTTAAAGATAAACTTGTTGTTAATTCTACCACAGTGTCCGATTTCAAAAAGGCTTTACTACGAAAGCATACCATGCGATTATGTTAGGTCGGCGCCAAGTCACAGAAAAACACAGCCATTTTTCCAGCCAAAGAGAGGAGTCACAAAAAGGAGAAATAGAGATAAAATTAATCACTAACCTTTGATGATCTTCATCAGATGACACTCATAGGACTTCATGTTACACAATACATGTATGTTTTGTTCGATAAAGTTCATATTTATATCCAAAAATCTCAGTTAACTTTGGCGTGTTATGTTCAGTAATGTTTTGCTTCCAAAACATCCAGTGATTTTGCAGAGAGCCACCTCAATTTACAGAAATACTCATCATAAATGTTGATGAAAATACAAGTGTTATACATGGAATTAAAGATATACTTCTCCTTAATACAACCGCTGTGTCAGATTTCAAAAAAGCTTTACGGAAAAAGCACACCATGCAATAATCTGAGTACTGTGCTCAGTAACCAAAACAAGCCATACAGATACCCGCCATGTTGTGGAGTCAACAGAAGTCAGACAGAGCATTATAAATGCACTGCCAGGAATGCCAGGTCCACAATAAATGTTTGTTTTGTTCGATAAAGTCCATCATTTATGTCCAAATACCTCCTTTTTGTTTGCGCGTTTAGTTCACAAATCCAAATTCAAGAGGCGCAGGTACTAGGTCCAGACAAAAAGTCAAAAAAGTTATATTACAATTCATAGAAACATGTCAAATGATGTATAGAACCAATCTTTAGGATGTTTTTAACATAAATCTTCAATACTATTCCAACCGGACAATTCCTTTGTCTCACGGGCGCACGCCTGACTGAGCTCATGGCATTCTGCCAGACACCTGACTCAAACAGCTCTTATTCTATCCCCCTTCACAGTAGAAGCCTGAAACAATTTTCTAAAGACTGTTGACATCTATTGAAAGCCTTMGGAAGTGCAATCGGACCAAATGTTACACTGTATATTGGATAGGCAAAGACTTTTTCTCAGGTTTTTGCCTGCAATATGAGTTGTGTTATACTCACAGACATCATTCAAACATTTTTWGAAAATTCAGAGTGTTTTCTATCCAATACTATTAATAATTTGCATATCTTAGCTTCTGGGCCTGAGTAGCAGGCAGTTTACTCTGTGCACCTTATTCATCCAAGCTACTCAATACTTCCCCCCCAGCCAAAAGTTAGTTAATAATCTAATTACATTATTGTTTTTGAGAGACAACGTGGTTGTATGGAGAATCCTCATGACCAAGTGAAAAATCTTGAAATCACACCCCGTCTGTGCCAGATTGTTTAGTGTGTTTTCCRCTACGTTGGCAAGACAAAAAACATAATGAAAGATGGTTGTTTAATGTGATAGGCTCAGTGATTTTACGATTTTGAAAGTCGTGTGGTGTAGACCCAGCATTAGACATCTTGCAAATGTAAATTATGCACGCTCTCACTGTGTAGGCCCACTCCAAGTAGGCCAGAGTAGACTGATAAGACTGCGTGGATTCGATGGACTGGTATAGGGTACATACTATTCAGTGGAGGCTCCTCAGGGCAGGAAAGGGAGTACCATCCTCAGTGAATTTCAGAAAATGTTTAATATTGAAACAATAAAAAAGTTATCCGTTTTAGATAAAACTATACTACATAAATATGTTCACGTCTTAAAATAATTTATTTAAACACACTGTTTTGCAATGAAGGTCTACAGTAGCCTCAACAGAACTCTGCAGGGTAGCATCATGGTGTAGCTGGAAGGGCTAGTTTCCGTCCTCTTTTGGGTACATTGGCTTCAGTACAAAACCCAGGATGTTCATCGTTCTCAACCCCTTCCATAGACTTACACAGTAATTATGACAACTTCCGGGGGATGTCCTTCAACCTATCAGAGCTCTTGCAGCATGAACTGACATGTTTCCCATCCAATCAAAGGATCAGATAATTAATTTAGTAATGAAATAATAAGCTACAGCAAGCTACCACTGCAGTGCGTAAAATGTGGTGAGTAGTTGACTCAGAGAAAGACAAGAGTCGAACAGTTTTGAACAAATTAATTCCTTAAAATAAGAAGGAAAAGTAAGAGAGAGAGATATTTTGTATTTTTTTCACTTTCACTCACTTAGCTAGTGAATGCAGATAGTTAATTTAGTCTACTCAAACACCCAGCTCAATACAGAGAAGAATGCTTTGTTAGCTAGCTGGATATGACGATCCAACACTGGAGCTCTTCCAAGTCAAGGTAAGCTTTTGGTTTGAATAATTTATTGCCACCGGGGTGCGATGGTGTAACCACTAATCTCCTTGCTGACTGTACTGTACTGCATGAGTGTAGCGGATTAAATAACTATAAGGGCACAAGGCGAGACCCAAATGCAGACACAGGGGGCAGATGGTAGAGCTCCGATATTTATTATAACAAAGGGAGTAGGCAAACGCAGGTCGGGGACAGGCGAGAGTTCATAAACCAGGTCAGAGTCCAAACAATACCAAACGATAGGCAGTTTCGAGGTCAGGCCAACAGGTATCAAAAACCAGATCCATTTCCAAAAACAGTACAAGGGGATAGGCAGGCCGGTAGTCAGAACAGGCAGAGTGGTCAGGCAGGCGGGTTCGGAGTCGGGACAGGCAAGGGTCGAAACCAGGAGGACTAGAAGCAAACAGAAACGGGAAAAAATAAGAGTCAGGAAAAACGCTAGTTGACTTGGCAAAAAGATTGAAGTTGCACAAAGAGACAGGAAACACAGGGATATATACACCGGAGATAATAAGCAACACCTGGAGGGGGTGGAGACAATCACAAGGACAGGTGGACTAGATCAGGGTGTCACCTGGCGTACTACCTGGGCACATACCTGGTTGACCGGGGTGTTGGCAGTGGAAGTCAGCGATGAGGGCTGGATCCAGGATGTCTCTAGCGGGAACCCAGCCCCTCTCCTTCGGGCAGTAACTCTCCCAGTCAACCAGGTACTGGAAATCCCTGCCCCGTGGTCGAAAACCCAGGAGGCGTTTTACCGTGTATGCCGAATGGCCATTAATGACATGGATAGGGGGGTGTGCCTGGGGACAGAAGACAAAGGACTATGACACACGGGCTTAATCCTAAACACATGGAAAGTAGGGTGAATACGGAGGGTACGGGGTAACAAGAGACGGACAGCAGTGGAAACTAAGGACACTAGAGATGGGAAAAGGCCCAATGAAATGGGGGGACAGTTTGCGGGACTCTACCCGAAGGGGCAGGTCCCGTGTGGACAGCCATATCCTCTGCCCAATGCGGTAAAAGGGGTGCTGCAGTCCGGCGGCGATCTGCTTGTTGACGATACCTGGAGTTGGGATTAAGAAGTGCTACCCAAGCTGTTCTCCAGGTACGTCGACAGTGGTGGACAAACATCTGGGCCAGGGTACGTTGACTTCCGGTTCTTGTTCTGGGAAGAGCGAAGGATGGTACCCCGTGGAGCACTCAAAAGGGGAGAGTCCCGTGGCTGAACAGGGAAGGGTGTTCCGGGCATACTCCACCCAGACCAGTTGTCGGCTCCAGGTAGTCGGGTTGGTTGAGATCTGTTATCTTAGGGTGGYCTCCAGGTCCTGGTTAGCTCACTCCGACTGCCCGTTAGATTGGGGATGGTGTCCGGAGGATAGGCTGGCCGATGCCCCAATAACGGTGCAGCACGCCTTCCAGAACTGAGACGAGAACTGAGGACCCCAGTCGGAAACCATATCCAACGGTAGTCCATAGATCCGGAAGATGTGTTGCACCATGAGCTGAGCCGTTTCCTTGGCAGAGGGAAGTTTGGGGAGAGGGATGAAATGAGCGGCCTTGAGACCGATCCACCACCGTCAGAATGACGGTGTTGCCATCAGACGGGGGAAGCCCGTTGACAAAGTCCAGAGAGATATGGGACCAGGGACGATGAGGGACCGGTAGTGGCTGAAGAAGGCCAGAAAGAGCTTGCCGTGCAAGGTTGAAACCTTTCCAGCGCGCTGACAAATAAAGGATGATTAATTTAAGATTGACTTCGAGTGAATTTCCATGACAATTTYGCGTCAACGAACAGGATCAGTGATTCCACCTGTTGAGCATCCCAATGAAGACCTGAGAGGGAGACACCGGTGCCGAACTTCCACGACAGTACGTTGTAAACTTTCAATCATAGTCTAGATTGTAGCCTGATGGGTATAGGGAAAATTGGAGTATCTTATACAGTGGTTGCTGAACTAAATGTTTTGAGATTATGCTGCGGGACTTAGAGGTAATTTGTGGTTTAGTACAGTACCCTGCGTCACTGCTTCATTGCTCCAGACCAGCGCAAGGGGAAGTTAGAGCACTGATTATGCTTTTGGGTCCCAAGGCGCTAATGCGTCTCTAACTGACAATGAATGGGCGACATAAACCAAATAGAAACTGATAGTTGTGCACAAGTTAAAAATGGAATTTCAATTAACTGAATGATAGTGTAAGAACAATAGTGTAAGAATTTCCGTGTGTGCTGATCGCGCACACCCTGAAAAATATTTATTTTTTGGTTCCTACTCGTCAGTATTACATACTAAAACTGTTGTTACACTAAGGTTTTATTCTAAGAGAAACAAAAATGTTCACTTAAATGTCATGATATTCTTAAGATATATGTGTTGACTGAATATAAGMAAGTGATGTCTGCTGAATAATCAAGTTGACGTCGCAGTCATATAGCCTCGGCACTTACATAAAGCTGAGTGACTCACTCATTCATGGCTTTGRAGCAAAAATAAATAAGTACCAACATTCTTTCTGATAGTCTTTCATAAAGAAATGTTTTGGTTATCCTGACCTCAACACCATGTATTATAGTCTCTAAAAGGAACAATATTAACACCGTCTCTTGTGCATGTAATTTTCCATATGGATCCATAACGAATAACTATGGGAATAAACATCACTGAATGACAGAAATATTGTAACMAAGTAGGCTAATGAAGGTTCTTAACTGACTTGCCTAGTTAAATAAAGGTCACGTTGTACAGCGCCATATTTTACTAATGGAAACGCAGAGGGTTTCGTTTTTCTTGGAATAGAAACACCATTATATTAATCAAATGAAATAAGCTACATTTCTTCAAATCAATCCCATACACTATGTTTTTAAATTCTCTAGTACAGCCAATACCTTTTGGTTATTTGAAAACAAAATCATCTCCAAAATATCGTTAATGTTTTCAAACTATTGTTTTTTTATAAAGGACATTAGCAGGGCAATAGACACGATGTGGTCCGAAAAACACCTTTCTGACAAATGCTGGACCCTATTTCTTGCTGATGTCATTGAATATCTCTCTTTAATAGTCTCTAAAAGGAAAAATATTTCCACCGTCTCTGTGCATGTCATTTTCCAGATTTGCCTTAATGAAAAATGCCCCTTAGATATTAATTTGGAATCCTCCAATCCTCAAAATTAAATTGTTGGTGGAGAGCCATATAGATTGCAAAATAGTTAGGAAGAGATTTTGATGGCACATGGTTTATGAATTGACACACAATTTTCCATTTCTATTATAGTCTCTAAATGGAAAAATATTACCACCGTCTCTTGCGCATGTCATTTTCCTTTCATAATGCATCCTTATTTACAAAGCGATGATTATTATTATTATTATTCTCAGAGCGCACATTTGTAAATCCCAAACTCTAAAGCAATTGGAAAGGTAGATTTGTCAAAGACGAGACGTGTAAATTTGGTGTCCGAAGGCCATTCATTTAAAATAAAAAGATGAATAGGTATATATATCATATTAAACTATTAAGCTCTAAAGTGTCAAAATGTCAAAATGTCCTTCAGTGTAACTGTCTGGGTTAAAATTCTAATGACAAAAGTATTTTCAAAATGTAGAAATTCATCCWAAAAATATAAATTAACACCCATGGCATAACTGTGTTAGTTTTTGCAACAATATATAGAATAATGGGTGACATAGTGTATCAAAAAAATATTTTTAAACWTGAATAACTTTTGTCCGGACTTTTGCGCTTCATCAATGTCATTCAGAATAACAAAGGTAAAAAGCCACTGAAAGCATATCACATGATGGTAATCATGTGACAGTGTGTGACATCACAAAGAAAACCCATTTTAGAACTTCTATCAATGTGATGAGGTGAATAAATCTCTCTGAAATATTTGATGACTTCACATTTTGACCATCTGGTAACCTTTGTAACAAAAACGCATGTCCTTCTGTACAACACAGAAACATACTTTTAATGTTATTATTTTATAAAAAGCTATATTAAATATGAAAAGTAAGGATAATATTTATAGGTCAACTTTATATAGGTGACCAAGGAACTGCCTGTTAAATATGTTAATGTATGAAATCCGTCCTTCAGCAAAACAAAAGTTTAATGTTATTTCACAATGTCAACCGTTATGCTCAATGACAATAGCTTTGCTATCCCATGTTTTGACTGGTTTACAACATGTTATCATGCAATTCATATTTACTTGTTGTATGAATACTTAATATTATCATTTTGAAAAATGTTATGGCATTTTAAGGTATTTCAAGGCACATTATCATTATACTRTAGATGCCGTTGCCTAATAAGGAGAGGGCTGCACGGCACAGACAAAAGATTAACACAGATCCAGTTGCTAGGGAGGAAAGATTATCCAGAAGAAAAGCAAGATATTGTTTTCATGCTACTGTCAGCAAAAGAATAGGATATAATAGGATATAAAGCTGGGTGGATAACACTTAACATTAAGTTGCACTATTACGCTGTAGTTAATGTTTTATTGCACTGCAGTTAAGGTTTAACTGATGGATTATATTAGTTAATATAATATTACAAACACACAATTATGGATTAAAAATGGATTATGAATTATATTAGTTAATAGCTGCTTCACATTTGGGGCACTTTATGAAAAATCGAGACTGTACAAGTTTGAATTGAAGTAGTTTGATGGCCATTTTATGGAGCTATTTTGTGTAGGTATCTTGAAATTGCATTTGCCTGCATTGGATATAAATGTACCAGTTACAGTGTAACAATGCGTAATTACAACATTAACTATCATGTAATAGTCGTGTAATTAAGCAACTTAATGGAACGTAAAGTTTTGCTGCAGGCTCAAATTATAGTAAAGTGATTATTATTAAAATTAGCAATGAAATAGTAACAAAACATGTTTGAGAGCGAAAGGCAGAGGAAGTTGATTTAACTTTTAAACTTTGATTAAGTGTTAGTATTAACAGACTACTAATAACATTTAATGGATGTCAAKCCTATTCTGTGCCAGCGTCCTAACTATGAAATGTTGTTTTTTTAGCTATCAGAGAAGAAATCCTGATCATCCACCGATCCATACAATGACACAATCTGATGCTGAAAAAAAGAGGGAAAAATGGATATTAAATCAGAGGCGGCGCCGTGAAAAAAATCGAACAAATGAATGTGGCGATGAACTTAAGTCCAGTATCCACTGAAGGAAACTMTTTTGAGGAGCCCCCTGAACAACTTGTACAAGGATAACATAAACCTGCACCTCCAGAGCTGGAGCAACCATCTGAGTCCTTGACTCCAGAACTAGAACAATCCCTTGAGCCTCAGTCTCAAACACTGGAGCAACCACTTGCTTCCTCCACTCCAGAAAAAGTGAAAAAGGTATCAAAGCATTGCAAAAGGAAAAATGAGAACTAAAGAAGAAAAAAACTGGAAATACAACTAAAACAATCACAACAATCATTATTGTTATTGCTGAAGGAATCACATTTGATCAAAATGTGTGGGCCGTAGTAATAATTGTCATACAGTTTAACACCAGTATTGTATATTAAAATACAATACATTTGTTTTGTTGATTGAGAGAGACCAAAAAATCTCAAAGGATGAAGTGAAAGACATTTTCATAGATTTTAGAATGTTTTTCAGTGTAAGGCAGGAAGTTTTTGTAAATAAAACACCAAATTTTGAGTTGTACCCGTGACAGCAAATATGTGCCATTCAAAATAAAATTATCTTTTTTTCTGGGTAGTTATATTTCTTCCAGTCTAAGCACGGATATATAACCTTGTGATTATGAAAAATGGGAATACATTTATTTTTAACACAGTGTTATACTGAATGACATTTTACGAGGGTACATTCWTATGAATAACAATAAAAAATGAAATATTGGCCTTTTTCTTGAATATAACTAATATAAGGGCACAGGTGACACTCCAAAAAACATTAAAAAAGCCTTTTAGGGAATTGTAATTGCTGTTTTATTTTTTTGATACTTTGAAATCCTTATACATCTTTGACCAAGATACAAATTATTTGTGACATTGTGGTTACAATAAAGAATGTAAACAAGATGTAATCAAGATGCTGTTTTTTTATTTACAGTAGTGATGGACAGCTGGAGGCATTTTGAAAACAGGTTTTCACAAGTGTACTGTTGTATTGTAGCAGATGTAGCTCATCGCGCAAACAATGTTTCCTATTAGAAGGACAATAGACTCTTCATAGCCCGGCTACTGCATGTGTGAAAATCCCCCAATTTTCTATGTATTCTATACTTAAGTACTCTAAAGTGTTACATTTCTAACTCAAGACCTCATTAAACTGCAAAATGTCGGGAGAGACATATAGATTGCAAAATAGTTGGGAAGAGATTCCATGGCACATGGTTTATGAATTGACACGTAACTCTTCATAGCCCAGCTGCTGTAGCTGTGAAAATCCCCCATTTTGGCCCTAACAGTTCTTCATCAACATCTTTATGCTTTCATTAATAAAATAATGAGAATAAAAGACATTCAAAATGCAGATGTTTATTGAAACTACAACTACAACTTTATCAATTGAACATTTAACAAGTGGAAGGGGGAAAGGTATTATTATTAACCCTGAATTATAATTATATTAAAGCCCCTTAGATATTCAGCGTTTTATTTTGTTTTTCACAAGCGTAGCAGGCTGTGAATTCTGCAAACAACGTTTCTAGGATGGGACAATATATATTGGTCATGGCTCCCGAGTGGCGCAGTGGTCACAGGTACTGCATCTCTGTGCAAGAGGCATCACTACAGTCCCTGCTTTGAATCCAGGCTATATTACATCCGACCATGATTGGGAGTCCCATAGGGTCATTGTAAATAAGATTTTTTTCTTAAAACGTCTTCAGGATCGGTGGGTCCACTGCGGGATTGTTGAGCTAACGTGGGCTAATGTGATTAGCATGAGGTTGTAAGTAACAAGAGCATTTCCCAGGACATAGACATATCTGATCTTGTCAGAAAGCTTAAAGATGATGGTACAAAAAAAAAAAAAAAAATCTTTGTATTATCTTTTACCAGATCTAATGTGTTATATTCTCCTACATTCCTTTCACATTTCCACAAACGTCAGTGTTTCCTTTCAAATGGTACCAATAATATGCATATCCTTGCTTCAGGGCCTGAGCTACAGGCAGAGAGATTTGGGTATCTCATTTTAGGTGAAAATAAAAAAAAAAGGGGCCAATCCGTTAGGAGGTTTTTAATTGACTTGACAAGTTAAATAAAAAGGTTACATTTTAATTAAAAAACCTCATCCAGCGAGGGTATTGTTGTCTTAGCAAGGGAGGAGAATTCTCCACCTGGGCAGACTGTGAGAGGATCACGTACAAATGCAATAATATCCTTGGGCATGCTGTAGTCTTCAAATCTGGTGGATAAGTTGTCCCTCAGCTACTTGATGAAAAATTGCATCAACTCTGTGACAATGCTGCGGCCTGGTCCCTCTGCCTGTCATTTCTTCAGTGTGCTGAAGTGCAGTAGCCTTCCAGATGACACGTCCAAATCAAACAACTCAAGCTTCCTAGTAAAGGCCTCAAATTTCTCCACCATGTCTACGACTGTTTCACTCTTCCTTGTAACTGCAGATTTAACCCATTTAAGTGACAGAATATGTTCGCAAAAAAAGCTGTGTGTGCAGCTTGCAGTTAACGATTCAATGTTTCTGCGTCGGGCCTCTAAATGGGGCGGGAAGGCCACTGAAAGTTCAATGCTTAGATTCATAATTAGTCTGAGATTGAATTATTTGCAAACAGCGATATTTTAATTGCAAATAAGACACACTGGCTTGGCATTGGGAAAAGATGTAGTGATGAGCGCATCTCTGTACATTCTTCTCTGAAACTTAGATTTTCATTATCCACCTTTCTTCTTAATACTTTTTGAGAGCAACATTTTATCTTGTAATCAAGCAAATTGTTCTGAACAAATGTTGATGTTAAAAAAAGTAGTGTAGGCTAGGTAGACCTGTTTTTCCCCACCAATTAACGCACAGAGAAAAAGACAAAATAATAATTGAATAGGAGACAGTGAGTTTATGAGCGTAATCAGATCAAAATGATAATCTTATTGTCACTGAATTTATTATGTACTAATCATATGTGTTAAACATGTTACATTCGTAGAGTAGGCCAATTAATTGTTAAAATATTATTTACTTATTATCTTCTGGGCCGCCGTCTTCCAATTGTTATAATAGGATTTGAAGCAATAGCCTACCCGGGTGGGTCAACTGTTTCAGCACCGTTYCGCGCTTCTCTGAGACAAGCATGAGAACGGTGTCACGCCCTGGCCTTAGTTATCTTTGTTTTCTTTATTATTTTAGTTAGGTCAGGGTGTGACATGGGGAATGTATGTGGTTTTGTAGTGTCTAGGGGTGTTGTATGTGTATGGGGCAGTGTATAGTGTAGTTGTCTAGGTAAGTCTATGGTTGCCTGAAGGGTTCACAATCAGAGACAGCTGTCATTCATTGTCTCTGATTGGGAGCCATATTTAAGGCAGCCATAGGCATTAAGTTAATGTGGGTAATTGTCTATGTTCTATGTTGCATGTGTGCACTTAGTTCATCTTAGCTTCACGATCGGTTGTTTTGTTCATTTTGTAAGTGTTTGTTTTTCCCTTCATTAAAAGAAGATGTATTTTTCACACGCTGCGCCTTGGTCCACTCTTTCACCCATAGACGATCGTAACAGAATTAACACCAAAACCAAGGACTTAAGCAGGGGTGAAGCGAGCCAGGAGCAGACCTACACTGGTTTCTGGACATGGAGGAGAATTGGATGGTAAGGACCTTGGGCTCAACCTGGAGAATATCGCGCCTCGTGAAGAGCTGGAGGCAGCGAAAGCCGAGAGGCGGTGGTATGAGGAGGCAGCACGGAGCGAGGCTGGAAGCCTGTTACTCAAGCCAAAAATTTCTTGGGTGAGGGCTAAAAGGGAGTGTGGTGAAGTCAGGTAGGAGACCTGCGCCTATCCTGTATTTTTACGGAGCGAGTGTACGAGAGACGGTACGAGCGCAGTAGAGCGCATGTGTTCTTGTAGTGTGATAGCCCGGTGCGGTACATTCCAGCTCTCGTATGGCCGGGCTAGAGTGAGTATTGAGCGGATGTATGAAGCCGGCACGCATCTGGCACCAGTGCGTTCCTCGGCCGGCGTACATGTTCCCAGCTTACAAATGGTGTCCCGGTTCGCCAGCATAGCCAGTGCGGGCTATTCCACCTCGCCGCACTGGCAGGGCTACGGGACATTCAACCTGGTAAGGTGTGGGCAGGCTCAGTGCTCAAGGGAGCCAGTACGCCTGCACGGTCCGGTATTTCCGGCGCACCTCCCCGCCCAGCCCAGTACCACTATGTTACACCACGCACCAGGCTCCTGTGCGTCTCCAGAGCCTGTTCCCTCCACGCACTAGCCCTGTGGTGCGTGTCTCCAGCTCATTCAACAGTGCCTACACCACGCACCAACTCTTGTGCTGTCGCCAGAGTGCTGTGCGTCCTGTTGCTGCTCCCCGCACTAGCCTGAAGGTGCGTGTCCTTAGGCGTACCTCCAGTTCCGGCACCACAGCACAGGCTTATGTGCGCTCAGCAGGTCAGAGTCGCCGTCTGCCCAACGCCGCTGCATGCTCTTGCCAGCGCCGTCTGAGCTGCCTGCGTCCAGCGCCGTCTGAGCATCCGTCGCCAGCGCATCTGAGCCATCGTCTGCCCAGCGCCATCTGAGCCATCCGTCTGTACTGAGCCTTCAAAGCCGCGTCTGTCCCGAACTCAAGCCGTCCGCAGACAGGACGCTAGAGCGTCCGCAGACAGGAGCGCAGAGCTTCCGCAACAGGAGCAGAGAGTTCCGCAGACAGGATCAGCCAGAGCTTCCCAGACAGGATCAGCCAGAGCCTTCCGCCAGACAGGATCAGCCAGAGCCTTCCGCAGACAGGATCAGCCAGAGCCTTCGCGCAGACAGGCTCAGCCAGAGCCTTCGCCAGACAGGACCAGCCAGAGCCTTCCGCGCAGAACAGGACAGCCAGAGCCGTCATCCAGCCATGACAGCCAGAGCGTCATCCAGCCATGACCAGCCAGAGCCGTCATCCAGCCATGACCAGCCAGAGCCGTCATCAGCCATGACACAGAGCACATCCAGCATCGCAGAGCACAGCCAGGATCGCAGAGCCAGCCGAGCCAGGATCCGCCAGAGCCAGCGCACAGGATCCGCCAGCCAGTCCGGTGCTGCCCTAGTCCGGTGCTGCCCTTTACCGGTGCTCGCCCTTAGTCCGGTGGGGTTAATTGGGGTGGCCATTTGGAGGAGGCTACCAAAGCGGGTATTGACAATGGTGGAGTGGGGGCCACGTCCCGCACCCGAGCCGCCATGATGGGGCACCCCGGACCCCCCTTCTTATGTCAGTTTGTGCGGTCAGAGTCCGCACCTTTGGGGGGGGGGTACTGTCACGCCCTGGCCTTAGTTATCTTTTGTTTTCTTTATTATTTTAGTTATAGGGTGTGACATGGGGATGTATGTGGTTTTGATGTGTCTAGGGTGTTGTATGTGTATGGGCAGTGTATAGTTAGTTGCTAGGTAAGTCTATGGTTGCCTGAAGGGTTCTCAATCAGAGACAGCTGTCATTCATTGTCTCTGATTGGGAGCCATATTTAAGGCAGCCATAGGCATTAAGTTAATGTGGGTAATTGTCTATGTCTATGTTGCATGTGGCACTTAGTTCATCTTAGCTTCACGATCGGTTGTTTTGTTCATTTTGTAATGTGTTTTTTTCCCTTCATTAAAGAAGATGTTATTTTCCACGCTGCGCCTTGGTCATCTTTCACCATAGACGATCAGTGAGACAAACGGGTCTTGATAAATCAATGCGATTTTTATTTTCACTGAATCTCCATTTGGGTATTGGTTAGACTACAATTAAGGTGTGGAAATGGTCACGTAATACAGCGCCACATTTTCCCAACGGAAACTATGAGGGTTTAATGTTTCATGGAATAGAAACACCATAATATTAMTAAAATTAATGAAGCTACATTTTAAATCAATCCCATATACTATGTTCTTAAAGAAAAAAGGTTTTAAATTCTCTTGTACAGACAATATTACAAAAAGTAAAATGCTTCTCAAAGATGCCCTTTGGTAGTTAAACTAGCACTAACTAGCATTAATGGCAACAATGGCTGACAATTAAATAACATGCTATTGAATTCTGCGGCAGCCCGCAAGGTGTGCTGCAGAATTACAACACTTTTACAGGAAGAACCACTGTAGTAGCCTTAACCTATCGATGTTATGTTGAGCTGGGTGAATGGAAAATGAATGACAGTCATTCAATATGTTGCTCTTAAATAAAAGTATTTTGCTCCCTCATCTCAAACTGCATAGACCGCCACTGAAAATCACCACTGATACTATTATGTCCCGTGACATAGTGAAAGTACAATCCTTTAATGAGGAGGCAGAAAGGTACATTTAGGCTATTTACTCCATGGTGCAGGCAATGAACATGGCCATAAAATGTACGCTCCTCATGTACACAGACTCGTCGGCAACAAAATGCCTTAAATGACCATGGCCCCTGTCTGCATCATCCTCCTGCCTTAGACACATGTCACTTGCAAAGTCCAGGGGCAGCCAGTCCAAGGCAGTTGTCAATCACCTGTTCATTAACAACTTGGCTGGACTCTTCCCAGTAGAGGCTGTGGGCATAACATGCTGGGACAGCAGGAAACTTGGTAGGGGTCTGCAGTCACCGACTGAGATCCTAGACAGAGAGAGCCTCCTTGGTTGTCTGAACCATGTGCTCAGCTTGGCCATTTGAGGATGGATGATCTGTTTGATGGCAGCTCCACTGTCTGACACCAGGACTTCACACAACCCATGTGTGGCAAACAGCAGGCAGAGAGTGCTTATCACAGCAGCAGAAGACATTGAGCTATCCATGGCTACTTCCAGACAATTTGAGTGGGAATTCACACAAATTAGAACATTCTTTCCTTTGAACTGCCTAGCAAAGTCTATATGAAGATGAGACCATTTATTTGTTGTCCACTCCCATGGGTGCAAGGCGGCCATGGGTGGAGCACGGCATGACTCTTGACAGGTGGCGTAGCTGTGCACCACGGCCTCAATTTCCATGTCCATCCCAGGCCTACCACACATAGCTCTGTACCTTTATCCTCACTATTTCAGGATGCATATCATGCAGCATGGAAAGGACCCTCCTACCTCACCAGACCAGGCACCACCACCCGGCTCCCCCACAACATGTAGTTCTTGTAAACCGAGAGCTCGTTCCGATGAGACAAGTAGAGCCCAAACTGGCTGCCAGGAACCTCGGAGGCCGGTCCATACAACACTCAGTGAAGCACCAGTGACAGGACAGGATCCTTCAAGGTCAGTGCAGCTATCCTAGAAGCAGGTTCATTAGGCACCACCTCCAACAGCATCACTTCCCAGGGAGGTGGTGGCTCTAACAAATGGGTAGTGAGTGGCAGGCAACTCAGGGCATTAGCCAACTGCTTACCTGGATGATAGCAGAGCTCATAACTATGGGCTCCCAGTATCAGGCCCCATCAGACCATCCCAGGGGAAATAATCTGGGGCATGTGCTTTACATGATGAAGCAGGCCCATCAAGGGCTTGTGGTCAGTGCAGACCACAAAATTGCAACCTGACAAATACTGATGGATGCAAAAAGTATCGTCAGGTCTTCTTTATYCAGCTGCGCATAGTTCCATTCAGTGGTAGTTAGGGTCTTATGCGTAGCACACGGGTGCCTCCCGACCATCAGATTCCAGATGACTCAACAAGGCAMAGAGCCCATATGGCGACACATTACAGAACAGTAACAGGGGTTTGCTATCATCATAGTGGCTTGCAGCAGCCGCTTACCCTCTTTATAGGCTTCCTTATGAACGTTGGTTCAACTACATGGAACCAGGCAGGAAGCAGTTGAATAGTTGAGAAGTCCTTGAAACGACTGAAGCGCAGACTTGTTCCGGGGAGAAGGTGCCTCCTAAATGGCCTTTACCTTATCCTGTGTCGGTTGTACACCCTCCTTGTCAATGTGGAACCCCAGGAACTCAATACTTTGTGCAGAAAAAATGCGCTTCTCCCTCTGCAGTTCCAGCCCTGCTTCCACAAAGCCCCTCAGCACTTCCCTCAGCCGAGAGTCGTGCTCTTACAGGGTCTGGCCTGTGATCAGTATGTCAGTATGTCAGCTATTCAGCTTTGCCCCCTGTGATGCCTGCTAGCAAAGTGTCCATGTAGCACTGAAAAATAGCCACTGCTGTGGATACTACAAACTGAAGCCTTGTTGCCCTGGAAATACTCTGGTGTGGGTTGATAGTCAGGAACTCCCCTGCGTCATACTCCAAAGCTAGCTGCTGGTAGGATTGTCTCCCCCCCCCCCCCCCCCCTCCATACAGTGCCTTCAGATAGTATTCATACTCCTTCACTTTTCCCACATTTTGGTGTGATATTTTGTCACTGATATACACAATACACCAATATTATTTTACAATGAATAAGATGAAAAGCTGAAATGTCTTGAGTGAATAACTTTCAACCTCTTTGTTATTTGAAGTCTATAAATAAAAAATGTCCCAAGTCACATAATACATTATATGATTACCCCCTCTGTACCCCACACATACAATTAAGTGTCTGGTCCCTCAGTTGAGTAGTGAATTTTAAGCACATATTCAATCACAAAGATCAGGGAGGTTTTAATATACCTTACAAAGAAGGGCCTATTGGTAGATGGTGTATCAATACACCCAGTCACTACAAAGATGCACGCGCCTTCCTAACTCAATTGCCAGAGAGGAAGGAGTTTCATGGCTGTGATATGAGAAAACTGATCATCGATCAACAACATTGTAATTACTCCACAATACTAGCCTAAATGACAGAGTGAAAAGAAGGAAGCCTGTACATAATCCAAACATGCATCCTGTTTGCAATAAGACACTAAAGTAATACTGCAAAAAATGTGGCAAAGAAATGTAACGTTTGCTGTTTCCGGAAGATACGAAAAGAAAGTCGAGTTGGTAGGGCCGCAAATCCAAACATCACTATATTTTAAAGGCTAAGAACCAAAGTTGATAGTAGAT